>NW_026921069.1:0-182328 GCF_032062105.1 Saccostrea cuccullata
GGTCTTTAATTTGAACTTATAATTATAAGTGTATTTTACTATTTATTATTAGTTATTATATCAAGTTCAGTTGAAAGTGATTTAAAATGACAAATACAGGGAAAACAAGAAATAGCTTTGGAAAATTGATCATCTTATATTTTAATTTAGATCATATTAAAAAACGAAATTTTATTTCATCTCTGGATTTTAACTGACTATAGACAATAAGGATTTACTAACAACTAAATTGAATAACAGCTTAATTGATACTCAAGAGAATGCTCTGAGTATGATCAAATTTTAAAAACGAGACAGTCTATTGACCGAAAAGGTGATAATAATAGGATTCATCAACCGTGTTCAAAGTCAGGATTTCGTAAATTAATGACCTTGTTGGCAAATGTTACCTATCATAAGTTGCTGACTTTTTTGGCTGACTTGTTTCACACCTATTTTTGAATATCTGTTTTTAGACTGAATTCGACTACGGAATGTCCCGTCTACCTTGTCAATACATATAGGGTTCATGGCTGGCGTAATCGGTCAACAGGGGATGCTTACTCCTCCTAAGCACCTCATCCCACCTCTGGAATTTCCAGGGATGCGTGTTCATACCCTCTTCAATGTTTTGTATGTTTTTTTATTTTTGAGATTGGTGACTGTTCGATCGATATCTCCACCCTTTTCATGAAGTAGTGCAACGTTTTATCACATGAATTTTATGTCCAATTTCGGGTATTCTTTATAATGGCAATCAGTATGAGGGAATTGTCGACCTCTATATATTCGTACAATTAAGAAATCCACAAGTTTAATTTGCTTCTATCGAGGGGGAAAATGAGTTTTTATTTAGCATTAGATAAAAAATCGAAATGGAATAAGAGAGATGTATAGGCCTTTATAACAAGTAATTCTTTGTGTAAAGTAAAATAAAATCGAAACAAAACTACCAGAAAAGCTCGTAAACGAACATAAATTTTTTTGTCATTGCAATTCTTCAGATAAATCTATAAATTTTATTTTGAATACAAATGTAAGTACAAATTTAAGGTAAATTAACACTTATAAAAAATGCACATTTAAAGCAAATTTATAATATCTGAAGCACAGATTAACTCGATAGATTCCTCCAAATTTTCGAGACAGAACTTTTAGTCTTTCAGATTTCATTATAATATCAATATAAATATTTTAAAAAGTATAAATATTTATAATGCCCCTAAAACGGTTGCTTATACTTTAGTTCTTAAAGTACTATTCTTTATGATGTAAACCAGTATATCATATCAATAAGATAATTGGCACATGGGAACGTCATTAGTTATATTTCCTCCTCGTTTAAAGTACAAAAAATCCATCATACATATGTAGCAATCTGGTCTATTTCTTGAGAAACATTTTTTCGAGATAGAATATTTATCAATGGCACTTGAGCACATTTGTTGTTGTCATCATCCGATGTTCGATTGCAAAGAAAAATCTTGAAAAAATTCCCAAGAGCTCTTCTGTAATTTACACTCCATTTAACGTAATAAACAAAATTAAGACAGAATGAGAGGTAGTATATCATTTGACAAATCTGGACAATTGCCCAGCTATCTGGCGAGGGAGGTTCTTGCTGATTCTTCATGGACAAAACGATGGATCGAATTTTGTTCACACAAGATGGAACAGATAACACCATATAGGACGATCCTATGGCTAATAAAACCCGTGTAATTCTGGTCAGAGACTCGTTTCTGTTTCCTCTAGATTTATGCTTATGAGTTCTTGGATGGGTCATTGTACACCCCGGCTTACATGGAACTCGAAGTAAAATATGCTTAAGATAAACAGCACCCAAAAAGAAAGCCATAGTTATAAATGGAACGGCAAGTGTGATAATGATATCGATGTAGGTAAAGACATGTAGTGTTTCCTGATAATCTTTTCCGATATCACAATAAATCATTCCGTTCTCATTCTGCAGTTTTGTTGTCCACAAGGCAAATGAATACAAGAGAATAGCCGTGACTGCAAGTGACGTCACTATGACCCTTGCTTTGTAAACGGTGCAGACGATAACAGCATAACGAAGGTTAATCGTTACAACAAAGTTTTCGAAAGTGATACAGACGACATACCACACAGTAAGAAAGCTGCAGACATAAGTTATATAAATGATGGTCTGACATAAGACCTCTTGGTGAAATAACTGAACTTTGACGATCTCTAGCCACACGAAGAAATTTGAAAGGCAGAACACAAAACTGGTACAAGACAAGGCCGTCAGATAAACGTTTGACGAAGCATTCCTCAAAGGTTTCGAACAGAAAACAAACACGGATATAAAATTTCCGAGAAAGCCAAGAACACAAAGAATAGGTTGCACATACATATACATATACACGGTAAATAAATATAAATCAGAGGATGAATTAAATGTCGATTCGTTGCCTTTGCTTTGTTGCGTTAAGTTCAAGTAGTTAATCAACTTTGTACCAAAATCATCCTCAGGAACTGTATTCGCCATTCTTTTGCTTTGATGGTCTTTTATTGAATGTGTACTCATTAGTGCCGATAAAATTGGCCAGAGCTGGACTTCAGTGACGCTGTCCTTCTGCAAGGATTCAGTATTCCGGTTAATGGGAACTCTTTGGTTTATAGCTGGATACCACCATACATCGATTTTGCTCGCCAGAGAAGCTGTAATTACACTGCAAAAATACCAGAAGAAAAAGGTTAAGTAGAATTAATTCCATTATCGACGAATACATTCAGAGAATTAAGTATTTACTTTGCAGCCTGTACACTATAAAATAAGATTAGAAACACGTCTTACTGATTTATACTGACCAAACTGAAGATAAAAAAATAAGTATCGGGACAAGCATCCATCATGTCTTTTTGCAAACATGTTTCTTCCATGACATTTCTCAAAAATATTTGGAATAGCAATTGTGATTGATACCATAATCGTTTTTCCTACCTTGATTTTTCCTTTTCTTCGTTTTTTTATTATTCAATTTTATTTAAATTAAATTCTACTCTTTTGAAATGTCAGAATAACAAAAGTTAAAATGGAAGAGAGAAAAGTAAAAAAAAAAATTGATCAGGATCAAAAGTTGCTCAAAGGAAATCATATCCATTGAAGTGAAAATGTATCATTTAAGTTTTTTCTAGCAGTAATAAATTGATATATTATGTACAATAGAAGGATGAATTTGGACAGACACATTATATCTACATGTAAAAAACTTAATGAAGCAGTCGCCATAAAACTCTGAAGACATGAGACACTTTTAATCTCAGTCGCATTTTTCCATAGGAATAAATAGTAGAAAAGGGAGACAGATCAAAAGTGAGATAGTCTAAGTTTTATTGCCCCCAGGCCTGGTAAGTGATATTGACGATTAAAAAGATAATTGAAATGATGCTTTCTTGAAAATTAGGTTAACATTTCTTGTAAAATATCCAGTTGAAATATGAAGTAGATGTTTCAGATGTGCTATGTTTCAATTAAAACCTACTGGGCTATATTGTGTCGACATACGACAAACGAACGGCGTTACTATTCTTAATTGATTATACGTCTTCGATATATCTAAATGTCAAGTTGAAGGCCACAAGTGAATGAAATATATGAAGATAGCGAACAGTTTTCGAGATCAAAAGTCCAAAATTCGAGCAGATCAAACGAGGACCTCTAAAACATTAGAGGTGGGATTTAAATTCTCTTCCAAAAAAAGAGAGAAAATCGGATCAAAATTAGAATTGTCATCTTGAAATAATAAAAAAGAATATATTAAATTGAAAATTATTGCATCTGTTTTCCCTTTACAATGTACATTAAGCTTAAAATATTTTGTTAAAGAATATAGATGTATTCTTTTTTTCAGAATTTTATTTAACTCTTAAGACTTGTCAGTGACATTTTTGTGTAGTAATTTGTTGCAATTTCTTTTTTAAAAAAAAAGCATTTTGTTGTAAAAGAATAATTTTTGCTTCAAGATAATAAATTGTGGCAGACATTGTCATTACTGTGACACAAGTAACAAGTATAGAATTGAATTGTTGGAAAAGTAATGGGGAAAATTGCTGCAACAAACATTTTATCCATAAAAAAAATCCATTAATCATACCATTTAATAGGAAAAAAATTATGCAAAAAACCTTTTTAGTTCATATTTATCATTATACTAATCATGATCATGTTATCTAGTGATATATTTGTCAAATATTTTCGTATAAAATGTGTATCTCATGATATAGACTAAATGCTAGGCAATGGGATATAATATCAATCATTTACCAAAGCGACCGTAATTTGACAGAACGTTGTGCTTGTATAAAATCATCGTGCATCATAAAAAATGGCAAGATCAATATTTTCATGACAAGACTTTAAATTTCATGATGTGAATTAATGTGCGTCAAATTTAATGCTCTACTGGCATTGACACGAATATGTCATTCCTAAATTCTCTACAGCAGTGATTTTTATTGTTCAAAATGGGGGAATAAATTGCATTCTTTCTCAATGCGGAAGTTCCATGTGCGAAAATAACCTGTGGTTTGAATTATTTCCTGGCGGTTCAAAGTGTCTTAATATTAAATTTATAAACTATAATCAGGCTATCACAATTGTTTGGCGTTCAAGACTTTTAAATCTCCGTCAATAAGAAAATATCATGTTATGACACGTTAATTTTGGCATTGAATATTCGTTCATTTGAAATAAAAATTATATTGCTAGATTGACTGTTTTTGTAACAAATAAAACGTTTGATCTTTAAAACAAGAAATTTTTAAATATTCTTAACTCGTCTGCGAATAAAAAAGGTAATGATAAACCCTCTGAAAACGGGTTACATTTTTGAAAATCAATCAAACGTGTTAAGCATAATACATCCACATGTGAATAGACTTACACTAATTGGATAATATACGTATTAGATACAGGTATATAATGATTTTTTGTATATGATTACATGTACTTGCTTAAAATGTTAAAGGTAGACTTTCTTTCTTTATATATATATATATTTTTTGACCATTGTAGATTATAGGAATGTGTCGTTCTTTCTTAGTAAAAAGATCTCATTCAAAATATATTCTAGAGGTAGTGAATCAGATGTGCATAATAAAAAAAATTCCAAGGAACTTTTGAAACATTTGAAATCGCAAACGTTCAACAAACGACTGTAAAATTTATGGCATATCTTAGAAATCCCATTGAAGAAGCGTATATTAATTTGTACATTGTTTATTGATAAATGACGTCCTATAAATTCAATCAATGATTGGATTGATCGTTTTAGTGATGGAAGGCAGATGGGTTAAAAATGATACTTGTTATATTGCCCAGTGAAAGCAAGTTTGAAAAGACATGTGTTTTTAATTAAGCAATTTGCTACCAAAGACTTCCAATTTACACTTTGAAAAATAGTTGAATATTTCAACAATAATATAATTATCAAATACCTAAGATATCATTTACTTTTGATTTTAAACATATTAGATATGATAAAAAGGAGACACCCATTCTCTATCCACCTTGAATAAAAGTCTCTCCCGAGACAGAAGATTTGTGTTTTGATGGTCACCATGATTATATTTGGAAAGGATATTCCTATCCATCCATTCTGTTGCCGAGATTTGACCATTTTTGACAAATTAACTCTTCTTGATATAAAAATTAACTTACATGGAAAGAAATAAAAAACTCAGAAAAATATTTCACCTTTCTTGACAGAACGCTACGGAGGGGGTCACGTGACCGCTTATATCATGTGAATTGCGCATGAGAAGAACGGTGACAGATGTGCATTAAAATCGGAGAGGACCAATTTAAAATATTATCAACACTGAAACCAAATATTGTTTCTTTGATGCACGTTATTCAATTAGTTTGCGAACTTTTTTAATCACCCCTCGTAAGCAGACTTATTTTTGTTTTCAAATGAAGCATTATTTATTCAGTTTATTCAAAAACTTCTACATGAGAGGAAGAAACACTTGGTTTTGGCTTCAAGTTAACATTTAGGTATATTGACGACGTATTATCAATTAACAACAGTTACTCCCATTCGTATGTCGACACGATATACCCCATTAAGAATATCATCTGAAATTTATTCAATCCTCATTCTATATGCATTGAATAATGTAGATTCTTTTCTTTGGTAAACATTTATAACAAATGAGTCTTTTGCAAGACAATGTAATATATCTAAACAATGTATAAAAGTAGGCCTTAGTTGAGTTTATTGCTACTTTTATAAAAAAAAAAAATTTAAATTCGATGGAAATTAGTGAGATTTGTGAAATCCATATCTTCTTAAGGTGTGCTTTAAAATATTTGTAATAGAACGTTCTAATCAAATTATTTGTAAATAACAAAATGTTACAAACTATCAAATATGATTAATTAAAAAAACTACTTTTCTGAAGTTTAATTAAAAAAAGTAGACGTTGTAGAAAAAAAAATCTTTAATTCGATGGACCCCTCTCCAATTAACACATTCTATTTTCTTTAAAAGATTTTCCAATAAAAAAAAAACTACATTTCCACAGAGGGCCCCCTTTCTCATCTAATTAACACATTTTTTGTCGTCTTTATTAAACCCTTTGCTTCTTCTCTCAATCAGCTCTGCTAGTGAAAAAAAATCTATACAAAATTTCGGCCTCGTCAATTTACTTCTTAATCAAAGTTTACTCTTTGTAACAGAATCAGCACTGATTATGAGATAGACATAGTTAACTAAAAGAAAATGGGAACTGAATCCTTTATTTATACAAACCATTCGGCAATTATATTTTGACGCCTTCTTGACCAATGACAGTAATAAAGTTTAAGTATGGTTTGCAAAGAAAACGAAACCCTTCAAAAGTCGATATATTTTTTTTCAATATAACCTCCAGTGTCCCGATACTAATTAATTAGAAAAAGTTACCAGTTCACAACGGTCAACATCCTTGTAAAAGTCCTAGCAAAATTAAGCTTTTTTTATTCTCCTGGCCAGTAAATAAGAGATATATTTATGTAGAGAGCATCTCATTTCCGTCAAAAGTAATTACAGTGTAAACAAATTATTGTATTTGCACTATTGCTGATTTTGAAAAAAAAAAGTTTTGCATGCTACATGTAATTTAATGCTAGTAATCTAGTTTCCCTTATTTATTCTAATTATTACAATGGTACATCCTTTCTGTCTCAAAACTAGTTGAATCCAAAGCTACTTCTGTTATTGAAAGTAGATAACTGAATTTAATTGGAAAGAAATCGAAAACAAAAAAGAAAATGCTTAATTAGAAACCTTTTTTGTGTCTCGAAGTAAACTATCTTACCTGACGATAAACAAGCTGTTTTTCATTCTTATTTTAAAAATAATTGTCGATTTTATTTTCTAAATAACTCAATACTCTAAATTATGCAATATAAAGTAGATCAAATGTATTTATTGAAGTTATCACAACAAGTGTATCAATTGAACACGTGATTATGTCGTGTATATGAAGAGTGTCGGTCTGATTGGTTAAAGTATTTATAGAATACCTGTTCTCAAGTATTCTGTCAAAGCACGCACGCTTCAGCGTATGTAAAAGCTAAGGCTCTTTCTCAATGCAGTCAGACGTTTCCCCGCGCACCCACCCTCATAAGTATCATCTTTGTTTTTATTAATTATATGTTTTTATATTGTAAATTGTATGAGTTGGCAGGAAGGAAAGTTGGAAATGTGTATTTTGTATTTAATATTAAACTGCACTAACGAGAGCGCTTCTGTATCTATCACATACGTGTTGTTATTCATTTTATAAATTATTTATGATCGTTTGAGTTGAAACGAATAAGAACATAATTTTTACTCTAGTAACTCTAGCTTTTCTGATTTTTGTTTATGTAAATCTTGATTATACTAGTATCTTAATTTTGAGAATACTAATATAAAAAAATTAGGCTGTTTTTGGCTACAGACTGCAAAACATGTGATTTTCAGTACTTCCTATCTCAAATGAATTTTAAATTCGATTAATCCTATACAGAGATGAGAAAGAAGACTTTAAAACAATTGATCTCTTTTAATGTTAGCAAAGAAATTAGAAAAAGAAAATAGAAAAAAAAATATATGTTCTTTTTTAATTTAATAAAGATCCGTGAAAACTATTCTACATCAATTTTTTTCATCGTTTTCTTGATGTCGCTTCAATTCGACATTAAGAGGTAATAACGACGTGTTATGAACTGATAATGTTATGTTTTATTCCTTTAATATCTAAATTTTTTTTGGAACTCGAAATGAAAAACGCGACATAATTTCAAATACCTGTTTCAAATTTGAATAATTTAATTTCACTTGTATCAAGCAATTTCATTGGCTGAATCATTCAGAGGAACTTATAATATTTTGTATAATATAACTTGCCTACGTCACAATGAGTTACGTTAAAAACGTATTACTCCGCTTGACGTTACTTTTAAAATGTGCTATATTTGAAGCTTTTCTCGGAGGAAAAGTTGTATCATTGTATATACTGAAATTAAAGTTTATTTCAACTTATGTTATCCGATATAACATAACTTGGGGCAGTTTACGATTTTTTATAAACCGCTTCGCGGTTTATAAAGCGTAAACTGCCCCAAGTTATGTTATATCGTATAACATAAGTTGAAATAAGCTTCATTCCTTAAATATTTTAAATACTATAGATTGATACAAATGACAAACAGACATCTAACTTAATAATAAAGGTCATGACTTTAACTTTTCTATCATCTTTCATTATTTTTATGTAGGAATGTGCCGTTATCATCTACAAGTGGATAGACTGTCTCTACTCTCTAGTTAATCCCTTACCGATGATGAAGTTCCACGTACAATCATGGACTAGATAATGTTATTTTACTCATTGGTGTATTTGGACTGACTATCAAAGCTCAAAAGCCAGATCCTTTATTTTTCCTATGTACAGCTGTAGAGTCATCGTGGGTCATTACTTCTGCATAATTGTATAATGTTTATGATAAAATAATAATTCTACAATAATTATTAACAAGTAACTTGGGTGAAGCAGTTCTTTACCAGATTCCCCCTCTTGCTATACCTATCATGCCCCACTACCCCCTTCCCTTTTTTGATTTTAAAACTTTAGAATCTACACTACCCCAGGATGCTTCCACATAAGTTTTACCTTTCCTGGCCCTATGGTTCTTGAGAAGAAAATTTTTAAGGATTTGTTCTATATAAACTGGGATTTCCTATTGGGGCCCCGCCCTGCCCCTGGGGGTCATGATTTTAACAATTCAATATCTACACTACCCCAGGATGCTTCCACAAAAGTTTTAGCTTTCCTGGTCCAGTAGTACTTGAGAAGAAGATTTTTAAAGATTTGTTCTATATATTTCTATGTAAAACTTGGATTCCCTATTGTGGCCCCGCCCTACCCCCGGGGGTCATGATTTTAACACTTTAATATTTACACTACCCAAGGATGCTTCCACATAAGTTTCAGCTTTCCAGGCCAAGTGGTTCTTGAGAAGAAGAAATTTAAAGATTTGTTCTATATATTTCTATGTAAAACTTGGATTCCCTATTGTGGCCCCGCCCTACCCCCGGGGGTCATGATTTTAACAATTTAATATCTACACTACCCAAAGATGCTTCCACATAAGTTTCAGCTTTCCTGGCCCAGTGGTTCTTGAGAAGAATTTTTAGTGACCCCACCCTATTTTTGTCTTTTCTTGATTATCTCCCCTTGGAAGGTAACTTGGCCCTTCATTTTAACAATTTAAATTCCCCTTCTTCTAAGGATGCTTTGTACCAAGTTTGGTTAAAATTGGCCCATCGGTTCTTGAGAAGAAGTCAAAAATGTGAAAAGTTTACAGACGGACAGACAGACGGACGGACGACGGACAAAATGTGATCAGAAAAGCTCACTTGAGCCTTCGGCTCAGGTGAGCTAAAAAAGCAAAGTATAGAAAAAAATTGGACAAATAACTTTCGTGTGGAATTCATAATCGAGACAAAAGAATTTAATTTTACTTTTATTTCAAAATGGCAGAGTTCCATTAAAGAGCACCCTGTGCATTTTCCTATGAAATTCTCTTTTGAAGTAAGCATGGTCACAACACTGACCTAGAAAAAATCTCTGTCAAGAAGATAAAAAATGAGAGCGTGTGTGAAAACTCTACTTTTACAAAAGTCGCTTAAGGACTCATGTTTAAGGTATGAGTTTTATATGTGAAAAAAAACCCTCAACACTGTATATTTTTCAGATGGATCATTCAATAATTCAAAAGGACAAAAGGAGAGTTTAAATATAACAGCCATACAAGTCGATTAAAATTTGTGGGAACACAAAAAATATCGATGAAATGTGCCACATGATATCTGAAAATCCTAGATTTACAAGGAAAGACATTGTTAAAACACTAAATATTTCACTGTCACAGCATTTTATAGAATTATGACGAAGGATAAAAACAGTACATGTATTTCTTTCAGATAGGTGTCCTTTTCTTTTAACATAATGCCTTAGAGAAAACACACGTTAAATATGGCAACGGTCTATAAAAACAAATATTTTAACAAAATGTATAGAAGATTTGCTTAACTTAATTGATAAATGACAAAACATACGTGTACTTTTCATAGACTTAGAATGAGATCAATAATAAAAACTTGGAATGAAAGAAAAAAAGGTCATTTTATTATGGTAAAGAGAAGCAAGGTCTCCAAATATGTTTTAAGAGATTTCATGAATTTGAAGAGTTCTATTAAAACATCTACATTCATCCAAATGATGGACTAGCAATGATAATTTTCATGTTCGAATTGCACTATGGAAAGTTAAATAGATTAGAATTCTTGCAAAGGCAGTCCAAATATCGGTGAGCAGGGTAATTTCTCTGTACTTGACAAAGCAGCTGCAAATAAGCTTAGAGAAATTAAGATTTTGATGAAAAGATGGAAAACTGATTTTTTTTTTTTTTCATCACCCAGATTAGCTAGATCTGAGCCATTGTGAGATCCTTTTCATTCTCAAACGAATGGAAACAATCAAAGGAAAAATGTACAATATCAGATATACCATGAGAAATGGTATTCATAAGTGCCTTTGGAGCATTTCTAAAGATGAGCATCTCTAAAGACGATGAACATTTCTTTCTATTTATGGATACAAAGACCTAAGACATGTGTAAAGGGAAACAGCGAATTCATTGAGGGATTGAAACTAGACAGAAAATGTATTACATAATTTTCTTAATTTTAGAGGACATTTTGTTTTATTTATTGAACGACCCTCGTAAGTAAATTAAGAACAAAACCTTGAATTTTGTTGGTCAGGTAGAATTTTACGCACTGTTAACAACCGTCATCAATATCAGGTACGTGTACATTGTCAAAACGTGGGGGAAATCCATTCTAATATGTGAAAGATATAATGTACATACACAATAAATCAATCAACCATCAATTAATGAATTAAAGGTCAACATATTTTGAACTTATTTCTCGAATTATCAGGATTAAAGAGTTTGTTCTGATCCAGAAACCGTAAACTGGGAACAGACTGAAGTAAAAATTTATATTTTAGTTAGCTTGTCATTAATAAGAAATATGTTATAAAAGATTTACAGGTTTAATATTCCAAATTTAAACATTTAGCAAAAAAATTGTTTTGTTATGCAAATGATTTCAAAAGTTATAGCGATTTGAAATTTTGACTTAAGTCTATTTTCAGTGTATGGTAATTACTTTTTAGTAGATCAGCCAATTTACCCCAATTTATGATTCCTTTTGAAGACTGTGATAAATGAGCAAAGAAAATTATTGCAGGATATAGTCTTCAACCATTTTGAGAGTTTTAAGTGTGATTGCTGTACTTTATGATGTTAAGAGACATTTGAAAATAATACAATTCGATTCTTCCGTAGCTAGTTATTAAGTGAAGATGGATGTCTCTTTCTCAATTGACTTCTCATGCAACAAAACAATGAATATATTGCAATTACATGTATGAATTAATCGATTTTCTATAAATCGTATTTTTCAATCATTATTATTCAAAACTGTATTGTCTTTTGTATGAGATTTTACTATGAAATTATTTTCTTATCAAATAGCTTGAATTTCATAAACATTTCTTTTGATTTCATGAATTTTTGGCCTTTCAAGATTTTTTTTATAATAAGGTCATTATATAATTTATGCATTGACGAAGAATTTAACGAGACTGACAAAGTTATTTCTCGCAATATTTCTAATGTCAAAATCTTGTAGCTTATTATCCAGATACTATCGAAAGTTCTAGTTAAAAAGGAACTTGCCGTTGTAAGCAAAAGAACAATAAACAATTTTCTCTAAAGTCATTTGGCTTTTATAAAATGTAATTACGGTGTTCAATGTCTTGTCAAGTTAAAATAAAAATAAGTGATAACCTGCTTTTCTTTCTTTGAATCTTAAAAGACAAAAATTGTTTTTAAAAAAACATGCAGAGGTGTGTCTGTTTTAAAAATGTTTTAATGATGACATAAAAATGGATAAAGAAAGATATTTAATCATTTTCTTCGGTGTGAAGTTCTTGAAAACCGTTCATATAAAGCTGCTCCCTTTAATTAACAAGTCTTTACAGTTAAATTGGGGTATTTGAATAGTTTTATTAAAAAAATATATGGAGATTGCCAAGATCAAAAGTAAGAACAAAACAAAAAAGAACAATCCAAAACAACTTTCTCTAAAGTCATTTGTGCTTTTGGGAAATAAAATGTAATTAAATGTGTAAATAATGGTTACAATTGAAAAACGTGTCAACATTTGAATTAATGATAAATTGTTAAAGGTCATAAAAATAAGTGATAACCTGCTTTTAGCTTGTTTTTTAATAATTTACCTCGTTTAGAAATTGTTCATACGTAGAGCATGCTCTTACATATCGAATCAACTTTTAGGATATATGAATTCCGTGTGCAGGTGATGAAGGTGTGTCTGTAAGGGAATTTAAAAATGTTTTAATGTTTATCATTGAGCTTGCTTGGTAAATTAATTGGATAAAGAAACCTTGTGGTATATTTAGCTCATAGGATATATCTTCTGGTGTGAAATTACAATTAATAATTGACAATATCGTCGATATATCTAAATGTCGAGCTGAAGGCAATAGCACGTGTTTTATTCTTTTCACGTATAGGATTTTGGACAAATTCTGCTTCATATGAATACAAAAATAGGTCTGCTAATCACAGTTAAATGTTGGAAGGGTCCAAAAATCACATTGATATAGTTTCAGAAATTAAAAAAATATTTGTGTGTACAGTCAGAATGTTTTTTTAACAAAATAATTTTGCAAATGACCAATGAAAAAGTAGGTAAATTTACGACTTCTATTTCTGTTGGAAAAGCAGTTGTCAATGATATAAAAAAAGCCTAAACTTTATCCTGGGGAATGGTTTTGTATAAAGTTAAAAGGTCGTAAGTTCGTAAGCTGTGTATATGATAAAATCTTGTGATTTCAAATTGTCCAAAGTTTCCTTGGAATTTTAAAGTATCCACATTTGATTTACACCACTTCTTGAATATATTGTTGCACAGTACTGTTGAAGTGCCAGTGAGGAGAGAAGAGGCTTGGTTGAGTATTTACTCGAACCTGCTATGTATCTCTCTTTGTAAGGATTATTATAAGGTTTGGAATCCAAAATATATAAAAGGATTGTTCACCAAAAACGTTAACTTTTTGAATATTCCAACTTCTATTTAACCAAAACTGATTATTTTTTGCATACTGTTGGGAATCAACTTTTGATATTTTGACAAAATATAATAGGCCTGTGATTTCATATGCATATAAAAACAGCACTTTAAGGATGTTAAATATGTCAAATAGCATTGTCAATGAAGTTTTCTTTGTTATCAGGCTATACGGAAATATAATGTCAAAAATTTTACCTACATAAATACTCTATAATTTTGTATATTCGTGTTTAAAAATTCATTTATTTGACATCTTTAATGACAAATTTATGACAATGTTTAGCGGCAATGTGGAGCACAATTTTATCAAACAATAATATGTTGAGCGGGATATAACTCCTGTACATAGGGAAAAGAGATGTTAGCGATGAAATAACACTACTATTACTATGGGAAACAGGTTTATCTTTAGTTGAAGGGGTTTGAGGTTGACTTGACTGGTTATCCGATAGAAGAGAATAGACCACTTGAATAGAGACGAACTGAAAAGACAGAGGCAAAACGTCATAGGCCTACGTGTAGTTATCTTTAGTTGAAGGGGTTTTTGTTTCTAGTTATCCTAGAATTTGAATAAAAGTTGAAAAGACAGAAGCAAAACGTCATAGGCCAACGTGTAGACCGCTGTTAAACAATTCAATGAGTCAGGTTTATTATCAGAATTGTGAAATTTTCTGTTAAAAGAATAAACTTTGAAATCTTTCGGTAAAACTAGTAATTGAGATGTATAACTTGGTTACTAAAACAAAATTAAATACAGTGCAGTATATATTCTTAAATGAAAATTTTCCTCTCAGTTAAACAGCTAATTTGTTATATTCGTTTAACTGAGAGGAAAATTTTATTTATAGACATATATTTAATTGAAATTTTCAGACATAATTCAAAAAATGACGATCATGATGTATGCCAACTTTTAACTTTATAATTCTAGTGAAACAAAAGATATTGAAAATGTTCTCTTTTTTTGGGGGGGGGGGGGGCTCAAAATAGTAGTCCAAATTCATTTCGGTGATCTTAAAAATATTCAAAACTGATATACGATTTTAAGTCCTGGAAACTAAGTTGGATTACTACTTCTAAAAATCCAATTTCTAAAATACAATGTATATAATGATCCTTATAGTAACCTGCTTTGTCAACAGGGGTCAGTTCGTATTTTGTTCGGGTATATCTAATTAAACACCTTACTTAAAGTAAAATACTACCCCATAATGCTAAACCCCTCCGTACGTAATAAGCGACCATTCTTTCATCCTAAAGCTTTATTAAACCTCTAATAGCTAATTGATCAAAAGAAATCTATTGCAAATGTTGTTTTAGCCATTCTTCTCACGTTCAACTTCTGCAATACAATCAGTGCTCACTGTTACACAGTACACGCGAGGGAAATGAACTATGCATTACTATATATGCGGCAACATGTTTAAGCAATGAATGTTTTAAGTTTTAACTTAGATTTCCGGGAAGATAATTCTAAATTTAAGTTATAGATGTTTGTTTTTTCAATAGACTCCAAAAAAATATAGAAAGACTAATAAAGAAGTAAACCGATCAATTCAGATGGAGCAACATCCGTGCAAGGACAAGACCATAACTATGTGTATATTCTAAACATCGTTCTCTTGTTTCTGTCAGTCAAGTTTATCGTACGAGTAGAGCAAAAATTATTTACCATTTCTGTCAATAATATCTAGTTTTGAATATTTTCTTCGCAATTGCCATGTCTTTTGCAATGTAATGATAATACCTTTTTTCTTCACATAGTTAACAACATTTGAATAAAAATTAAAAGAAACCAATTTGAATTAAAAGTTTAAAATTAAAATTTAATACATACAACCGATTCTAACTTCTATTTTGGATGAATTTGAAACAATTTCGATTGAATTGGAAGAAGTAATAAGATACAAATAATTCAGTAAAATCTTTTTAGACGTGGATCTATTACTTTTTTTAATTTCATGAAAACACGTTCTTGTAATCGATCTCTACGACAATTAAAAAACAGAATCAAAGTCATTCCATTTTATTGCCCACATAGGACAGAAAAGCTAATTCAAAGCAAAAATCTTAAGTTTAGAAACATTGGTATGAAAATAAAAACGAGGGAAAAACTATTTGGGTAATTTGGTATCTTTAGTAACGTTTTATCAAAAAATGTATTCTCTGAATGCCAAAACACATGAGTTCTATTTAATCATATAATAGATGTGTCAATCGTCATTAGGAATACATCCATAAAACACAAAACAACTTGCATTAGTTACACTGATTTTTACTTAAACTATGACCATGGACTAGATATGACCATTAGCTTATCAATGCATTTGGATTGACAAAAGAAGATAAAAGCTTGTTAGCGCAGACGTGTGCTAATGTACATTATTTCCATTGGAACCGTCGTCTGCCATCACTTCTGTAAAATGACAATGATAAGGTAATAATTCTACAATTAGGAGGTAAAAACTAATCACAAATGATGTAGATAGCAGAAAAAAGAATTCACATTTCAGGAAAAATCAACTTGCGCTAAGACTTTTAAAAGGATTAAATAAGCGGTCCGGTTTCCAAAGACTACGCGCTAAATTTTATAATCACCATTGATTGCTGGAGAGTTTAAAAGCAAAGCATGTAAATGATTAGCATGACTGTATCAAGGTGAATTTTTTATTTTTAATACAATGTGACGCAGGTTTTTTCAAATAAGTTTTTGCGGGAACAACAATTTAAGATCCTTTCTTACTCGGAAAAAAGTCCATTACCTAAGAGAAATAAATAGAAATTGTTTTAAATAATTCTTTACAAAATATTCCTTTCTTCATTCCGTACATGCAAAGTAGTTTGTTGCTCCAAGGCAAAATTGAAAATGTAAACATTGTAAATATTTATGTCGATATAAAAACAATGTTAAAAAGCTTCTTAGTCTGTGCCAGTCTGGAATGTTTTATGAATTGTGTGATGATAACTTCTTTTTACCTTCGCTATATCATAACTGGGAGCATTTTTCTTAAATCACGAAAGAAGAGAGACGATTTTGCGTCATGTGAGATATTTTCAGTTTGAAATTATAATTACATTAGATTATCAATACAGCCTTGTCCAAACACCAACCTTCTAATCAACGGGCCATTGCTTTCACAACTTCGAAGAAGCATCTTTGTTCATTGTGATCATGCACTTAGTTTGCTTCCTTAATTGTCCACAACAGAGAACAATATTTTAAAGATTTTAAAGAAATTAAGCATCTTCCTTACATAAGCAATACAGTCCCTATATCAGAATCACTGACCCTGGGGCCATGAATTTCATACCTATGGAATTAAGAGGAATCAATGCCATGCACTTTCTTTGCTTGCTAAATACCTAAGGAGAAGGGAAAGGATTTTAAAAAGAAATCACGCATTTTTACTAAAGGATTAATTGATTGCATTTTGTTTTACGTCCCATTCGAGAATGTTTCACTTCACACCGCAGAAGGGCTTCAAATTTAGACCTTTACTCGGTACTCAGGGCTATTGAGCAGTGAAAGATCTTTATCGTATCAATGCCTGCCTTGACATGGGACGTCGGTTTTTAAGGTCTAATCCGAAGGATCCACAACTTTCACTTCAAGTGCCAAGTGCATGGCGAAGAAACAGGTACTCCCCATTTTTATCGACTTAGATCAGTCGCGCCGAGATCCGAACTCACGACTTCCCGATCACGAAACGAGCGCTCTACCGCCTGAACGATTTTACTATATGATCAAAGGAGACAAACCGAACTCCAGACCTAACTCCAGTCCACTTGACCAAGGGCAATTATTTTCACAACTTTAGATAAGGAATCGATGCTTTTTGTCATCATTCGAACAGTATAACTGATATCAAAAGTGAAGATAAAGTTTATTAAAGTTTGCACTACATTTGATCGTTTACATCCACTAATATGACGTACAGGGGAGAGAGGAATACCAAATTCACAAATTTTATTCTCCAATACCCCCAACCCCTCAATATGTTATATGCTAAATTTAAAATTGGTAGAGTGTTTCACAGATCTAGCTGAAAATGTGTAAATGTTAAAGCACAAAACGCAAGACGACGAACGAAACGAGATAGCAATAGAGCACCAGAGTGACCCCGGTGTAAAACAAAATTTGAAGCAAGTTCTATACATGTAATTCCTGCATTAATTTTATTTATATTTTTCTATACTTTGAAGGAACCTTCTTAATTTTTTTTTATTATCGTCTAGTCCTGCCTCTGTGGAAAGTATATATATTTTTGTATGTCACGGAACTGACAATTTATCTAAACAACGATTTAACCATCATTAATTGAAGATATTTTTATAAATTATTACAGAAGAAGGAAAAGGCGAGAAATATCAATTTGATAATGAATTGGGTGAAATCTTAAGTCTTTATGTTGGTCATTTGAAAATTGTTGTAAAAGAAATAATAAAGCTGTGAACATTAATTTTTTTTTCAATATATCCCTTTCTTACCTTTAGGTATGCAAATGACATCAATTTTCTGTTTTGAAAGAAACGTCTGAAAGTTTTTTTTTAAACCCTCAGTGTGTACATGTATATTATGCTTTATATTAAACACATGGTTTCCTGACTTTTTGCTTTAAGATAAACCTATTAGTGTATACAAAATTGTATCATCATGAGTAATTGAAAATCGCATATATTTTTACTATTTTTAGCTAGAAACTTGCAACTAGGTTTAAGGCCGTTGAGTCCAACTCGATAAATATCAATGAACTTTTTTTTCTACCCTCGTTCATATTCAAGTCATTTTAACATGTTTGTATGGTTGTATTATTTTGGCTTTGACAGCAACAAAAATAAATATCTAGGAAAAGAAAAAGGATATCTATCAAACACTTTATAAGTAATTCTAAAATACTTTTAAATAAGACTCGTCAGATTGGTGCCTCTGGTTCCTTAATTACGAGTCTCTGTATTAATTCAAACATATACAACAAATATATATATAATTTCCAAAGTCTTTCTTTTTACAGAAATTGATATAAAATGAAAAACGATACGTTCCAAGCAGTATATTATGAAAGTCAGAGACAGTATAATTACGTTGCCTTTCTTTTAAATAAGTTCCTCGGTTCTTTATAATGATAAAATTCACAAAATTCTCCGAAAGCCTTCTTTAAAATAAGATTTATCGATAGCTATAAGGAAAAAAAAAAACAAATTCAAACCTTACAAACAAAGATACATTGCGGGTTCCAGTAAATGCTCAACCAAGCCTTTTTCTTTACTCCTCACCAAGATATTGACAGTAGTCAAGGAAAAACTTCAAGATCACTGTGCAACAATATATTCAAGAAGTGGTGTGAATCAGATGTGGATACTAAAAAATTCCAAAGAACTTTTGGACAATTTGAAATCACAAGATTTTATCAAAATCAACAGCTTAAAAACTTACGACTTTTCAACTTTATACACAACCACTCCCCACGTTAAATTAAAGTCCAGGCTTTTTTATATCATTGATAGCTGCTTTTTCAATAAAAATGGAACTCATTACTTTACTTATCTGGTCATTGGTCATTTGCAAAATTATTTTGTTAAAACACATTCTGATTGCACACACAAGAAGTTTGAAGTGGACATCAAAAAAGATGCTTGAGTTTCTGATTGACAATGCCTATGTGCTTTTTGAGACCAGAACTTCCAACAATATATTGGAATTCCCAAATGAATGAGTACCAATTGCGCTCCGTTATTAGCAGACCTATTTTTGTATTCATATGAAGCAGAAGTTGTGCAAAATCTTATGCGTGAAAAGAAGAAAACACTTGCTGTGGTCTTCAACTCAACATTTAGATATATCGACGACGTATTGTCAATTTACAATGGTAATTTCCATTCCTATGTCGATACGATGTATCCTGGTGATCTTGAAATAAAAGATACCACAGAATCTGGCACATCTACTAAGTATTTCATACTAGGATATTTTACTTGAAAAAAAAAACGTTAATGTTAATCTAACAACCAAGCTATGTGATAAACGTGATGGCTTTAACTTTTCTATCGTCAACCTCCCTTACTTATGCAGCAATATACCTTCATCACCTGCATACGGCGTGTATATATCTCAAATGCTTCGATACGCAAGAGCATGCTCTACGTATGAACAATTTCTAAAACGAGGAAAATTATTGAAAAACAAGTTGATGAAACAAGAATATCAGCAGTCTCGTTTAAAGTCATCATTAAGTTAGTTCTTTGGTCGATACGCTTACCTTGTCAGCAAATACAATTTATCATTGAATCAAAAGCTG
The DNA here is from genome assembly GCF_032062105.1 of Saccostrea cuccullata. Taxonomy (NCBI): domain Eukaryota; kingdom Metazoa; phylum Mollusca; class Bivalvia; order Ostreida; family Ostreidae; genus Saccostrea; species Saccostrea cuccullata. The sequence goes on from NW_026921069.1 coordinate 20,009, forward strand.
ACTGACGTTTTTCATACTAATTGTTAGTCCATTATGTATTTATACACTGAATTGACGACGGATTTTCCGTTATTTCCCGTTCATGACAAGGAGCACACGGCGGGTGTGACCGGTTAGCAGCGGTTGCTCACTCCTCCATAGCACCTGATCCCACCTCTGATGTTTTAGAGGTCCGTGTTTGCTCAGCTCCTGTTTTGTATTGTTTTATGGACTTTGATATTGAATACTGTTGGTTATCTTCAGATCCTTCATTTCTACCACACAATATTTATAAAGAGTGTTATAAGTTAAAAAAAACAATTCTTCATTTGTTCTTGACGCAGACTCGACTCATCAGTAAATACATTGATTCAAACTGACAATCTCATGTTTATCTACACTCATCCTCTTGACAGGAAAAAAAATGTGTCATTTCCCATTTATACTCCGAGCTGGACACCAAATACTGTAACAGCAAAATAAAACTGTTGATGCAGATGGAAGTCAGAGAGACAAATTGAAAGATTGGTGAAGTCAATCCAAAGACTTTGACGCACGGCATTGCTTTGATAATTGATCCCATAGAATGAGAATACTGAGTGTCTAATCCCGTTTGACATGATGCTATGTTGATAAGTAAGACAATCATAAAAGTAAATCAGAAACGGGTATTTCTTTGTAATAAACAAAATAAAACATTGAAAAACATGTTATATGATAGTTCGATACTGCTATACTATCGTAAGGATATTATTAATTTTTTTATGAACTACAGGGTTGTTCGATTAATATTATCGTTTGATTTCAGTTATTTTTTCATGGTTTACGTCATGTTTGCATGGTAAAGCTTATATTGTACAAACACTTCATATTTCACTTTAAAAATAGTTCAATTTTATTGTACGATCTTGTTTTATTTGCACAAAAATTTAAGTTATTTAATCCAATGAACTAATGTCCCCCTTTTGGAAGAATGTTCACGAGTGATTTAACCAGACTGGTACGGAGCAGTGGAATTTAGTTCTTTTAATGTATATTTGAATGATATATTTAGTAACCAAGCAATTGTTAATTCGTTCCTTTAACCAGGACATAGAAAAATTGCCCTAGGGCCGAATCTCACTCTGGTTTTTGCTCCAATTTTTAGCTGTCTGAAATTCAGTGCAATTTGCAACCTCCTGAAAGTGCAGTGAGTGGGAAGTGAAAAACGTGTTGTTTTTTTTTTAAGTATTATTAATTACTTACATGTAACATTATATTGTTCAAATTGTAAAATTATCTAAGTATATAAAATTTACCAAAAAGACTTTTTTTCTTTAAAAAAAAGAAGAAAACTGATTGCTATAAATAAATTATATCTTTCTATCTACGATCACTTGGATCTACTGACTTCATGTGGATGTCAATAACAGGTCAACTACAAAGTTTGATGTGAAATTCCAGGTAAAAAATATATTTCACTGGAGGTACGTTTTTTATGATGACAGCAAATTAATATCTCACCTGTTACAAGAATTTGATGTGATATCAGAAAAATAACAAAGATAATGCTATTGAAAAACAGAAATCTAAGAAATTGTTATGTTATGTCAGAAAATATTAATAAATTTTTGCATTGACTGACTGACGATTTTCATATCAATTGTTAGTCCATTATTTATCCACTAAATTGACGAGGGATTTTTTCGTTATTTTCCGATCATGACAAGGAGCACATGGCAGGCGTGACCGGTCGGCAGGGGATGCCCCCTCCTCCATAGAGGTCTGTGTTTGCTATGCCCCTATTTTGTATGGTTTAAAGAACTACTTTTCGTTATCTCCATATATTTCATGAATTCAAAACTGAAAAAAGGAGTTTTTTCATACGTAGAGCATGTATTTGTGTATAGAATCAACAGATCATACGAGATAAAAACCTCGGATGCTTATGATAAGGGTATATGGTTGAGCAGAGTAAAGCCTTCCACGAAAGGGTCCCTCTTTTCACGTGTAAACATGTATTAAAAGGGACAAAATTGATTTAAAAACAGTTTGACAATTATGTTTCTCTTTATTCTGATAGATCGGATTTTGATATTAGCTTGTATTGCTCAAATGAGAGTTAGAAACAAAAAATAGAATTCTTGAGTTTTGTTATTAATTGCATTCCAACGTAAGATTTTTTTTTTAAATAATGGCAACTGGTATGGGGTATCTAAAAAACATCTGTATACAAAAATGGCACTCTACCACTCTATTCTTCTAAGTTCCAAGTAAGTTCTCAAGGAATCCACATATTGGACAGAAATGGCGTAAAGATATAAGTAAATAGCATATTATAATTCACAGTCTAATAAGATTGAATGTGGGAAAGACTGACAATAGAATATTTCCAGAGAGACCTTACTAAAATAAAAAAAAACTTTGGAAGAATTTGGGGGAAAAGCTCTTGAGATGATATTTTACACCTTTTATGGAAGTGTTGCAAATTGAAAGGAGAGAGGCATAGCTCGATGAATTTTGAATACAAAGGTTTCAACAAACTTTTTGAAAAAAGATGCGTACTAATAAATTCTATAATTTGTTAAGATCCATACACCTGCCATTTCATAAAAAATCTATTTTCCAACAGTTACAGCTTACAATAAAAAAAAGTTCAGTCCTCAATCGTCGTTTGTTGCAAATCAATTGTTGTAAAATATTCTTGAAAGGACGTTTTTTAAGCAATCAAATACTGAATGACTGAAATTATGCACTTATTATCCACTCAGTGTCAATTGGCTATTAAAAATATGATGTCATTTTTATTGTAATTGAACTGAGTAATGCCCTCTAAATGGATATCGATGTTACGCCAACAATAGTAATCAAGAAAAATTAACAACATTGCAAAATGGATTTGAAGATAAGTTCGATGGTGGTGAATCTTATATTATCGACTTTAATTAGACTCAGCCAAAGTGAAATCGGACAATTTCACGGATATCGCCTTCACTGCTTGTGATAATTTTACTGCAAGCTGACAACACGAAACCATCTAGACTGTGCCTTAAAAGAATCTGTAATGAAATGAAATATGTTACTACCATTTATGGAATTGTAAATGAAGTGTAAACATATCTTGAAGATATGGTCAGCAACAGTTTGCTCCATTCCATATGGATAATGAAATGGACAGAGAAAACGAACAGTATTCAAGCTCAATAGTCCATTCAAATAATAAAAAATAAGAGCAGGGCACACAAATTCCTCTAAAATATCAGAGGAGGGATCAGGTGCCATGGAGGAGTGAGCATCCCTGTCGACCGGTCAAACCGCCGTATGTCCCTTGTCGTGACCGGAAATTGAACATTCAGTTTTCTATGATATCAAAACTCCCAGTGTTTTATTGATCATTAGGAATGATTGTATAAAGTAAAGGTATGTCGTTTATGTTGATGTTATGTAAACGTTAATCAGATAGAGGTTTTGAGGAGCTCTCTCTTAGATTTAGTGAATTTCTAGACGTAGAATTAAAACAAAACTCTTCCTAAAAGAAAATTTTGATAAAAAGCATGTCGCCAACTCATCCAGGGTAGGAAAAGCAAGAGACATAAATACAAAAAATTCCGTAAAAAAGGGCATACTCTGCAGTTTTGAAAATTGACATTGAAGTGTATCTTATTTATTATCCTTTTAACTGAAGATTCAGAAACCCTCTGCTCACTCATATGAAATGTTGCTTGAACTTTAATGACTTTCCAAAAGAAAAGTATTTTATAAGTAAATTATAGCATAGCTTGCAGGGCAAAATTGGACGTAAAGACACTTCAAATTGTCAAAGAAGATGGGAGAACAAGGCGGTCAGAATGCGTATAGCATCAGATATTAAGAAATCATATTCAATATGTGAATTGAGTATTTAAGTTAACTTCTCATTATTAAAATTTATGAAATTATGAGAAAAAAAACCTTTTCTGAGAGAAAAAAAAAATCGTAAAAATGTTTATTTTATAAAAATATAAAATGATATTCGTGGGATTCGAACCCCTAGTAATAAAAACCGACGTATCATACTGCCTTGAGACTAACGCGCTAACCACTATGCTATATGGCTCATGATGAAATTTGGCATTTCAATCGTGTTTGTAATATGACCCTTGACTTAATGGACTTGAAGTATTTCTCGGAAAGATGCGACTGTTTTGTCATAAAAGTGTACTTTTAAGGTATAATGGGTCTTTGCTCCATGTTTTGTAAACCAAAAAATGTATATTTTTCTTTCAGGATTATCTTTCAAAAAAATGGAGCGAAGACCCACCCATATTGAAAAATCTTGTTAAAGTATAAGAAAATGATCGTTTTTGTTCTTTTTTTGTGTGTATGCTTTTTCATTGGCAAATCTCGTATTTTCAGGCTTTGTGAGATTTTTGTAAATTATAGAGATTTTACATTAAGTATACTTTAATATAAATGAAAAATCTAATAAAATTTGGATATAATTGAGATTAAATTTAACACTTCTTATCTGTCGCACTATAGGCATTTTGTCCGCCTTATCCCCATCTTCTTTATAAAGGAATAATAGACATTTATGTCGTTAAGAGTTCTCTCTCTTATCAGAATATCGATGTACCTTAACTCGTATTGCAATTAATACTAATTGTGAAAAATCATTTGATTTGCATAATTCATGATTAAAATATTTGCATTTTTCCAATTATGCAATTGTTTACACTATGAATTGTGTTAAAGAAAGCATAATTAATTTTCTAATGGCAAAGTCTCGTCAAAATTAGTCTTTGGATACGTTATTGAATACAGAATAAGTGTTAATGGACTTGCTGTAGCTCAAATTCATGCGAAGATGCCACGTTAGATCAGTCGGTAGAATGTCGTAGGTTAGATCCTCGGCCGCGACTAACATAAGTCGATATGAAAAGGAAGCAACTTTCCATCGCCAAGCGCTCGGCTCTTTGAAGTGAACGTTGTTTGTCCTTCAAATGAGACCTTAAAAATCGAGGCCCCGTATGATGACAGACGTTGATACGATCAAGATCCCTCGCTGCTCAAATGACCCTAAGTGCCAATGGAATGTCTACAATTGAAGCCCTTCACTGGTATGTGGTGGTATCACTTTATGATTGAAACATTCTCTTAAGTCGTTCTACAATCAAGATGGCATTTGCCCGGCGATATCTTGGAGATGGAATGATTCAGTCCATCTTTTGATTACTTTTAAGTAACAATAGTCAAAATACAATCTACTTTCACCGAGAAAGCTCTGATTTCATGGCAAAAACTGAAACACTTAAACCTCATGCAAAATGTAGTCAGTTATTACGTTACATTCCTGAAAAGCCGCAGCTGTCGGAGAACCATACTCCAAGTAAACTACTAATTGTTTTGTTGAAAATATCTCCGCTTACTAAAATGTACTCTGCTAGATGGTTTCAAAATCTGGTCCTTAGATAGACATTCAACATAAGAATGGTTGAAGCCACTAAAAAAATCCTTAAGTACGCAAGGCAGTCTGTGACAGGTTTTGACAATTTAATACTGTTTGTTTTTCTGCAACAAGTATTATCATTTGAGTCCGGTTACGATTAGATTGCTTATAGTCTCATCACAAGAGCACGTTATCTTATCCTCTTTCAATGAATAAAAAATCTGCAAAAAGTATTTCACCTTTGTGAAATTACTACATTTAAATTGTAAATGGACCACCTATCGAAAAAGGTGTACATTTATTGCACACAGAAAAAACTGGCTATTTTCCACACAGAGATTTAAACGACACCTCAAAAGTTTGCTATCTCTGTTATTCTAACTTATTGTTTAACTACATGTATTTCCACTACAAAAGAATCATCTACGAAAAAATTGATAGGTATTAATTAAAGAAACTTTTTTAAAAAAATAGAACTTTGATGCATTAGAAAGAAAAAATTAATTAGAGAAATAAGTGCATAACCACAGCTTTTTGTGAAACATAAGGAAATAACGAACAGTATTTAAGATCATAAGTCCATGTGAGCAATAGTTTCGACTGTGGGTGGCACTGTAGCTCTCTTGTCTATCTTTTTTGTTTTCGGATAGCTTCAGTATTGCATTAATGAGAGCAATATAAACTTATCTTCTCTGAAGAAATCCATGGAAAGCCAAAAAAAAAAACAGTTTGAAATTAGACCTTTTTGTTTGTTTGATACTGCATATTAGTTGCCAGCCAAATAAATATCTGGCGACCATCACCTTAATAACTAGAAGCAGTCAAATAAGTTTCTGTCGGCCGCCATATGTTTTCCGGTGTAGACATAACATATTCTAATAAAGCATAAATAGTTAGAACTCAATGTCTTAATGCAGAGATTTTTGGTATTGATATTTTGTAATGTTTAACAAAAAGTGCCGACAATGCACGAAATTCTTGATATCTTCTTCGACCATTAGGCTCTGATATGTTAAAAGTACATGTATACGTTTTGTCAATCCAAAAGGAGAAAAATTAATTGATTTTCTCAGTAAGAAATGAAAATTAAAATTTAACTACATGAAGAATTAAAAATGAAAACCTTTCTTTATAGAAACTGGTTGCATCCTCCCTCAACCTTTTTGTTATCATATACAATAGCAATTTTAACTATCCCAAACTTGTTTTGTGCCTCTCCTTCAAAAAAGCATTTTCTGAGTTTGTACATATCCTCTTATTCTTTTTCATTGCTGAAAGGTTCTATATACCTTTGTTTTAATATTTTTATATCTCACCCTTGAAAACGATACTTCGTTTTTTGAACACTGAAGTCAATATTTTGACCAATTTAAAAAAATAAATAACAACAAATGACTTTACCTGAAAGTTCTGCATTTGAAAACACTCCGTTCTCTATATTTTTCAAATTTAAAGATATTATCTTAAAGAACTTTACTCGTTTAAGTAGTTAACGTTAAGTATGGTTGATGGCATTGTTGAGGAAGAGTATTTGGTTGCACAATACATTTCACAGTTTTGACTTATGGTAAATCTACTTAATAGTTAGTCTTGTTGCAAGATGCGCTGCATTTCAACTTAATAAAAGTGTTTTAATAAAAACAGCTTCGGGTCATCAGATTTTGATCTCAAACTATGTTTAAATAATATCATTTCATAAATTGCTCGTAACCTTCTCTTTTTTATCTTCAACCATCGGACCCAAACAAATAAATTTTGTTGGAGGGAGGGTCATTGATAGGCCAAAAAGTAAAATTTCTTCCAAATAGTCATGTGAAAATGGCATATTCATTTCCATCTTTTTTGAATCGTTTAAAAGATTTCCTTTATTATAGAAACGAATTTCCTAATCGTACAAACGATATTTTTCATCGTACAGACGACTTGCATTTCCCCCCAATACTTTGAAATGGCACGATTATACACCGTTGGCCTTATAATTCTACTCACCTATTTTTTTTTGTTCAGTACTAGTAGTAAGAGCAAATATACGTCAGAATAACCCTTATAATTAATTTTAAAAATAATTACGAACTCTATTGATTAAAACATATGGTAAAACATAAAACTGGGAAGTTAATCAGACAGTAATATATTTAATTTCCCTGTAGACCCTTTTCTCTGAACAATTCTTCTAAAAGCTTCGACACAATAAAGTTGTTCAGAAGAATGGTGTCATTTTTAGGCAATACAAATTCGATTTTAGATTGCCTCGCTTTTTTATAAACATGTTTTTATTAATGTTACAGACTTTCAAACATGATAAATTTATGAAACTTATGAATGCCTAATAGCATCTCTTCTAAATAATTTCCCTGACAATAGATTTTTTCTGTTTTCAGTGACACCAAGGTCAATGACCTTGTGACTTGGACTGTGACCTTAATGCTAAAAATAGCTTTTTCCCGCGAACTTTGGGGGGGGGGGATGGAGATTAATTTAAAATGTATTTTAGGAAAAATTTGTCCAACAATACAATAAATTCTCATTTAAAAAATATATATTATACAGTAAAACGTGCATGTAGCAAAATCGCTGTGAACTGACGCTTGCAGCGAGGTTATTTTAATTCCCCTTGGGTTTAAAACATATTTTGAGGATAAGGGCTATATATAACGAATTATGTTTATAACGAAGCAAAATTGTCTGTCCCTGGCATTTCGTTATAAGCGTGTGAAACGGAATAGCAATAAGGCATATTTCAGTTGGGTTAGTTAAGAAGAAACATATAGAGATAACGAACTGTAATCAAGAAAAAAGTCCATAAAACAATACAAAATAGGATCAGAGCAAACACGAACCTCCAAACATTAGAGGTGGGATCAAGACCGGTCACACAAGCCGTGTGCTTCTTGTCATGATCGGAAAATAACGGGAAAATACGTCGTCAATTCAGTTTATAAATAATGGACTAACAATAAGTATGAAAAACGTCAGTCAGCGCTTGACTCAATGATAAAGTTGTATTTGCTAGCGCTGACAAGGACATTGTTTATATAAAGTTATTTCACCTTAAAATTCTCCTTTTTTCAAATAAGAAATGAAATATTACCTTGCCTTGTCATTATTTCTGCAAATTTTCTGTGATTATGTCTTTCTTATATTATATAAGAGGATATCTAAGATGCTATGGTAAGACCAAAAATACGCTTAATAGAATACTGGATTGCCAAGACTATTTTTAATATCATTGAGATAAATTCTATGATGACTTCAAAAACGCGAGGCTATTTCAGACTTCGTGTTTTTCCATATTAGCAGTCACACTTAATTTGACAGGATATGAGACACTGGCAGAGAAAATTATACAGAAAATAAGTTATTTAAATAAATATTTGGACAGTTTAACTGTATTCATACGAGAAATGAAATATGTGAAGATAAAATACAGTGATCGATATAAAAAAAAATTGCAAATAACACAAAAATTGAGCAGGACATAAACGTCAACTTGTAGATATATCAAATGTTTGATCAGGTAACTAGAAGAAGCACACCCCACCCCCAACCCCCACCCCCATTGATCGGACACACCCACCCTGAGCTACATGCATTGATCAAGTAGACAAAACATACAGCACTCAAATTTTCAAAAAAAAAAAGTCATAAAGACAAAGGCTCAACAATTTGTATGAAACCAGTCAGCCTTAAACGTTGATGAGCTGTATTTGCTTACAATGACATTATAACGGCTATGGAATTAACGTGTTCGTATGCTTACTTCAAGATAATTTGTTGAAAGCCTGCAATTGGGCTTAAAAAAAATTATCGTATTTAGAACATGCCTCTGAGTAGCGAATAAGTTGGGAAATACCATAAGTAGATGACAGTGGTATAATATCACATAAGTATCGAAAATTGAAAATGGGAATGCTGAAGTCATCTCCTTAGCTATGCAGTGATTTTGCTAGTTGGCTCATCATCTCTAGTCAGTAAAATATAAAAAATATGATGAAGACACAATTTGCCAAACCATCTTGTCGTGTAACTTTAGGTATATTCTAGTATCAATACTTTTTATATTCTATATATTATTAGGGTTGTGGCGTTTTTGGAATGTTTAAAAAGCCACTTCCTCCTCTTTTGAATTACGAGTATGGTATTATATTGTGCTTTTAGTTTGTTATATCTTTAACTGTTTTATATGTTTTTCTTGGGATTATACTTTACATTTATTAGTTATATAGATGACCATTCACATTCCTTAACATTTAGTTGTGTTTTCTTTGTGTCAAACTGAGCACCAGCCTGGCATTAACCATGAATTTTGTTAGGAAACTTGGATTCCCAACATTACATGTATGTTGTCAGTGAGGCTCTCCGGTTCCTTTTTATACCAACAAGATTTCTGAGTTCTATTTTTATCGAAAAAGCAATTGTATTCCTCTTCCTGCAATAATGCATTATAATTGTTACTTATAATATTTGGCCTCAAAATGATTCCACAAAATTTATATTGTGGAAATAAAATTAATTGCATATGCACTACGATTCTGTTACAAGAAATTTTCCTGTTCATTTTAGTCAAGATGATTCTCTTCAAAAAGAAAACCATTAAAATCCAGTAACTTAAACGATTCATATAACATAACACAGTGACAATATATCAGATAGCGGAATATGATTTGAAGCTTACAGATTGGACTGGTTGAAAAAAAAATGTTGAAAAAAAAAGATTAATCTTTTTCCCAAAAAATTGAATTGTGCTTTTTAAAAAACAAATGTTCTATTTTTTGAAAAAAAAAAAAGATTAATCTTTTCCAAAAAAAATTGCATTGTGCTTTTTAATCAAATAGAGGAATATGATTTGAAGCTTACAGATTGGACTGGTTGAAAAAAAAATGTTGAAAGAAAAGATTAATTCTTTTCCAAAAAAATTGAATTGTGCTTTTTAATTTGACATGAAAAAAATTCTTTTATATTCAGACTGTTCATTTGTTGTTACATTTTGTGTTGTGTTACAAGTTTGAAGCAATTTCTATTTTTAACATAATGCTTCTACATGCAATATCCGACCATTTTATTACCGCTGCAATTAAGCTTCTTTATTATATATTGTCACGCGCTCTTGATAAGAACATGTATTTCAGTTATTTGTTTCATTAACGCAATATTTGCATTCTTATAATTATGTTGATTGCATTTTTTTATACACAAGGTCAATTTCTAGCCACAATATTGACCGGCAGACTTATAGCTTGTATTTGCAATAATACTTACATACATTTTCAAAGCAAGATATATCTTTTTATAGTACGTCAATATATTTCATATTACTTTTTAAGTTTACAGTAGATGAAAAACAAAGCTTTTTAAAGAAATAGAAACACGTAGAAAACAAGTTATTTAAAGGAAAAGTAAAAAAAAATTTTAAAACTAAACATTTATGTTCAACAATTGTTTTAAATACTACACGTAATTCCTCAATCTGATATACAGAGTTAGTAGCGATGTACTGGATATTATATAGCGATACTTTACTCGCCTTTAAATCTGGTCTTTTTCATTATGTCTGAAACTGAATATCCCTTCGGAGCATCCAGTTTGATATTACCATAAAATGTTACGCTTTTATAGATACATATAGGTTCAAAAACCTAATGTATCTGTTCTGACGTGGGAAAAGAATAACTTGGTTGTGTCACTAAGGCTTACGATCAAGTGTGTGTCAGAGTCATAGTAAAGTGATTATATTGGAATGCCAGTGTATTAACAATGGCCATTGAACTGAGTCTATAACTCGATATAAAAAATGAATCTTCAAATATCGTCTTACACATTTGAACTTGGTGGAATACGAGCATGTGGAACATATCCTAAATTCTGATATTTTCAGACGATATTAGGGAAATGAAATCCTTTCATAAGCAAATAATAGTCATGTTTCAGTTAAAAGGGTAAAAAATATGGTCTATCAAACCAAATTTTAGTCAAGGGTTAGACTATTTTTATATCTGGATAAAAAAGGAGGATAATACCAAACAAACCTTCTTACAGTTGGCTTTAATCAAGTCTTATCTAGTAATTTAATTGAAACTTTTACTCACACTAATCTTCATGTTAGGTACAGTTGTCTTTCTGCTTCTTGAAGAAAGATCTTTAAAACCATTTGGCAAACATGCAACATTTTAGCTGTAGAATAAAGAATGTAATCATGCATAATTATATTTCTTACTTGCAAAAAAAAACACAAATACATACTCGCAAACGTGAAACATTAGTCAGTGTTTTTACGAAGTACTAGTTTTGTTTGTAATGCCATTATTTTCAAACTTAAGTCAAAATTTCATTTGTCTGATACTGACAATTGCAAGGAGCTCATCTCGGGTGTGACTGGTCGACAGGGATAACTTATTCCTCCTGCCACCGGACTCAGCTTCCGATGTTTGAATAGGTGATAATAACATCCTAACAGTGGAAACTTTATGGATGGTTGTACATGTACAGTATGTTGTTTTACGTCCCAGACTCGTACTCGGCACTCAGGGCCATGGAGCACCGAGGGATCTTTATCATGTCAACGCCTACAGTGATATGGGGCCTCTGTTTTTAAGGTCTTATTCGAAGGACCCTCAACTTTCACTTCAAAGTGCCGAGGGCATGGCGAAAGAACAGCTGCTACCCATTTTTTGTTGACCTTCTAATCACGGAGCGAGGGCTCTACCGACTGAGTTACCGTGATCGGTAGAAACTTGTGTTCAAATATTTAGCTAAAAATTAGATCATTCATTATATTTTAAATTTCGCTTTCCATAATTCGCAAAAGTTTTAGGATCTCTCTTTTAAGAATAAAAAAAAACATAAATTATTATATAAATTATTATATATAATCTTAAATGAATAAAGATATAATATATAGTCAACATATTTAGAAATGACCCCATAAGACTTATGCAATAAGTAAATGAAGTACAAAGGCACTCACTGTTTGGTTATATTATTCCTCGATGAGTACTCAATTGTGCGACTGTCGTGCCGATCGCTGCAACACGGTGTTTATCCAGAAAACCCATCATTGTATCGATTTATAGTCCGCGAGGTTCAGTTTAATTTTGTAATAAGAGTTAACGTTTCAAAGAGCTGATTCTCAACATAATGACATGTTTTTGAATGAAGTATCATTTCACGATAAAAAAAAATCTTTTTAGACAATACTTGTCAAAATGGCAATGACTGATCAGATTACGGATCAATCCGAATTATCTTTCCGAAGAGACTTATGATAAAAGCAAAATTTTGCCTATTTATTTATTTTTTAGAAAAGAAAATGACTTAAAGTACTCTGGTTTTAGTATTCTGTTTCGATTTCGAAAGCTGATTGTCTCTTATCCTGCATTTTTGTCAAATTTTTATCAAAGATGTGATTTCTTGTCACAAAGAAGTCATTTACTTCGAACTGAACCTACCATTAGAAGAAATGGAATGATCGAGACACAAAAAAACTTGGAAGCATAGTGTTGTTTTATCCATACTACCGGTATATCAAAGTATTGCTTTTGATCTTTCTTAATGAAATTGCTATCAACACCTTTCCAAGGGATTTTTTCTGAACTAGAAGAAAGAAAATTCTCTAGTGTCTTACTTCTTTCTGAAATGAAATATATGGAGAAAATAAACGGTATTCAAGCTCAAAAGTCAATTAAACAATACAACATTGGAGCAGAGCAAACATGAGCTTCAAACCATCAGAGGTGCCAAACTCATCAAATATCACAAGGAAAGAATTTAGTGATGATTTCGCAGAAATTTCAGATAATAACATCAAACAAGAGAAATCTTGATAGGTATACATTAAGTATAGAAAAAAAGAAAAAAAATTAGAAATAATCCCTGTAAAAAAAACGAACGGGAAGCATAGTTTTCAATGTTTTTATCCTTATCAAGCTTACGGAGAAGAATCTGAATAAAAACAAGTTTAACTCAGAAAAAGGAGTATTTAAACTTTAAACAATTAAACAATAATAACTTTGTTTGTTTCATCCTTATCAAGCCTAATAAACATTAATAAACATAACATCGTTCATTTTAGAAAGCCATATCAAATCAAAATAAGCAACTGCACGACAATTTCAATATTGTTTCACAAAATTTGAGCGACCGGATGTTTGTTAGACGGGTATGGACCCCAAGACGATGGATGAACACTGTACGATATAAGAGTCATCGCTTTAAATTCTTTGATTTTATCTCGGAGACTGTTTCTCTTATAACCTCGTGGATCACCAAAGATAATCTTCAACTTTATATATGGGCAAACAGTGACTAGTGCATGTCAGAACAGTGGTTTTCAGAAAAGATGGTTATTCAAGGGTTGTTATATGGCTATAAGACATTTGCCAAGCTCAATATAAGGAACAAATGGTTTATCTTTATTGGATATATATTGCTACTGAGAAGGCAAACGTTTAATTCACAACGATGAATAGCGAGTTGTGTCTACAGTGTACAGAAGAAAACATGAATAGAGAGTTGTGTCTAGTATACAGATGTAATGTATTGGAACAAATGGATATCATTGTCTAATGCTCAGCCGAAAAACAATAAAGCGTTTTTACAAAATGTTTTTTTCATTGCATTGCATGGAAAAAAAATTTAGAAAGCTCTCTCTCTCTCTCTCTCTCTCTCTCTCTCTCTCTCTCTCTGGGTATTACAAAAATTTGAATTTTTAATTAAAATTTGTATATGACAATTAATTGTCATATACAAATTTTAATTGAAAAATTCAAATTTTTGTAAAGGACAAGACCATTGCAGTTAAAGATTTCCTCAATCTGACAATTATTCTACTCCTAGTCTGACGGTAATTCTACATGAAAGGAATATGAACTTATCTAATTCTTACTATTTTACTGTCAAACTGCTTATGGTTGATATTAACAATCTTGAAATTTGCTCTTACTTTTCTTGGCTATCAATCAATTTTGTCATTTATATCTACATGCCTGCAATTTGGGACCGTAATTATTACAAGTAATTGTTAGTGTCTTGAATGATAAAAGTGAATATTTTATTATACGGATTTTAACCAAGAAATGAATGGATTAATTTAAAAAAAAACGTCAGATGAGAGCCAAATTGCAAGTAATTTTATATTTCATTAAATTTTTTCCAGTTTTCTTTCTGTTTCAATTTTTTTATTATGGGTTTTAATACATTTAATTCATATTCTATTGTGTTTGCTAACAGCAAATGAAACAGACAAAATGTTCTTTAAAAAGTGTCAAGTAATAAGTAATCTTATTAAAAAGCTTTATCAAAATAAACTGGTCATGAACCAGATAAAATTTCTTTTTTATGCTTGTTTGTTTTTCTTGAAAAAACATTCCTTTACCTAAATATCAGTATGAGTATCTTTAAAATTTTGGATAAATTTTACCTTACGTGGATAGAAAAATAGGTCTGCTTATAACTTGGTGCCATTGGTACACATGGGAATTCCAATAGATTGTAGGAAGACCTGGTCTTAAAAACACGTATATATTGTCTATCAGAAACTCAAGCATCTTGTTAATTATCAATTTCAGATTACTTGTTTGTACGATCAGAATGCTTAAAAAAAAATAATTGTGCAAATGATAGTACAAGATATTACATGTAACAAGGTAAGCAAATTGACGAGTTCCAATTTTATTGAAAAAAAATATATTTATTAAATTCACATCAGGTTTTTTGAATGTTTAAACATGCATTTCCCCTTAAAAAATTTCATTGTACTGAATCGTTCTTTAACTGAAACTTTTTACCATTCTAATAACACCTACATGTATGCAAGAAAAATAAAAGAATTTATATAAAAAAATATATATGAAATGAAATCAAGTCTTCCTTCATTACATGTAGGTGTCTCCCCAGATAAAGCAGATTTTATTTCATTGATTTTACATGTACTTAATGTATAATCTTGATGGCATGTTAGGTAAAAAGAACTATCTACATCTTTTATAATCATTTATTTTTAAAACAGTGTTAAAAAATGGGGGAAATTAAGCACGTATTTTGTGAAAAGACCTATTGTTTTTAACATAGAATTGCTGAGTCAGGATCTGTTTTGCCATGTCTTAAATAAGAATGGATAGTTCTGATTTTCTAGATTCCAGAAATTTTGAGTATATCGGGAAATCAGAGCAGTAATGGTAATTGAACTTTATCAGAATATTTATAAACACCATTTTAAGGACCTGGAGTGATATCATGCAACAGTTTATCACTCTTTCAATAGAGATAGTGTTTTTTTTTTGGAAGAAGATCGGTAAATTATTCAAAAATATATTGCATGCTAAAGACATGGTGTTAAAAATGACAATGATGTTCCAATACAACGTAATTATTATTTTTTTTCTTCATGTTTTTGGCATAGAACAATATGATGTCTGCACGAAAAGCTAAATTGAAGGAAGTTCGAAAATTATAAAACATAAAAATATACACGAAAGACCGAAAATTCTTGAGCATTTGAGTGATTGCAAGGAAATGTTTTTAATGTAACTCACTTTTTTTCAAATTTTACACAGAAGTAAATAAAGTTTTATTGATTTTCCAAACCTTGTTCTGATTATATGAACCATTTTAAGAAGACATTGATGCTTTTAGTTATGGTTTTTATAAAAGGGACAGGTATCAAAGATAAACAAAAGCATAAAGAAAACGTTTACGATGTCATGTAAAGATTTAATAGGTATGATAAAGACTCTTACACATTTTTTCGGGTGAATGAAATTGGATAAACTCATTATGAATTCATTTAAAGATGTCCTACGACATTGGAAAATAGATTTTTTCTGCTATGAACAATTTAATAAAAACATATGTCTCAAGAATTTAGTTTTTTTAAAAATAAGAAAAGGAATTTCAAAAATTTCGATTAAGTCAGCATTTCATTAACTCTAAACCTTTTCGTTACTGAAGAACGTGTTGTTATTAAATAAATTTTAATTCCTTCACTGGCTCCTCACAAATAAGTGGATGTTACAAAGATTTCAACAACCTCTTTTATTTAAAGTCATGGTTTCGTAAAATTTTTCCTTAGCAAATGAAACCATTGGTTGTATTCGGCTACCTTATTTCATTCTCAGTTGTAAGACCTTGGTTTTATACTGAGTATGACTTCGGAACGTTTCGTTTACCTTATAAATATATGGGTTTCACTGCAATTATGATCCAACCTCTGAAATTTCCACAGATCATGCTTATACCCTCTTCACAGCTTTGTTTGCAGATTTTTTTGAAATGTATCAATCACTGCCCGATATCTTCACCCAAAAAGATTTGATTCTTAATCAGACATAAGAATTTTTTCAAGTTTCTCAAAAAAACACCCTTGAATTATTGCAATTTAGTAACAGGAGGAGGAAACAGAGGAATGAATTTGCAGAAATTATGGAAGGAAACGTGTTGGTGTGATTAGACCAAGCAGGTAAAAAGGTAATGACAAAGACATGTTCCTGACATAACTGAAAAGTATTACATGTATATATTTCTTACAAAGATATAAAAAGGATATGTTGAATCTTTCTCAATTTTTAGGTGAAAAGAAGAAATAGCGAACTCTGTACAGCTACTGGGGTCAATAACCTCGTGATTAAATTACTTGGAATACTAAAGATATCTATAAGATGATTACCTTCTATCAATACCATACCTTGTAGTAAGGTATTCTTCGACTGAAACCTATTGATCCTACTGACACCCTTGTATTAAAACTAACAATGGAAGAATAGGTGATGAAATATCAACCAAGATGTGTACTAATTAGTTGTCTCTCCTAAAATAGGATATAATCTTTCATTGTTATTGTTCACTACATTATCCTTATGACAAATAAACTCTCCACGCCTGGAAACACCCACTCATTTGCTGAATAAAGAGTAATTTGGAAACTCAAACAAAAGAAGTGTTGTTGGGTCAAGGCCTATGCTGAATAGAATAAAAACTTCACATGTCCTTGTTTATCAAGTTTTATTATGCCAAAAGGATGTAAGGGGTTTAAAATTTTAAAAAAAAAAAAAAAAATACATTTTAACATTTTTTTCTTTTTAAGCTCTATTTTGAAAATTGGTTCGACGTATTATATTCAACATTTGAATCTTATTTCCAGAGAAATATTTTATTTTCAAAAGGAAACTATAAATCCGACGTACTTGTATATTGCATACTAAAAAAACATTGCTTTAGATTTACCTTGATGTTGCAGTACAGAATACATATCTGACTTATTTTGAAATAAAACAAATAAACACATTTCTCTCAAAAATGCAAATTGTATTAAGCATGGAAATATTTGTCTACTGTTCTGTTTCGGAATATTTTACTCATATTGAGACGACACATCTTGTCGATCAATGCCTGTACATTTCGACCTGTACTCGGACTTTAATCAGTGAGGGTACTTTTTCGTGTCAACACCTACTTTGACTCGCTACCTCTGTCTACAAGGTGTCGTCGGAAGGACTGGTCTCTACGCTCTGCAGTAGGATTCGATCCCACGACGTAAAAACCGATTCCTTACTCTGCAACTCGAGGAGACACTCTAGCCTCTGCACTGTGCGGGCGACTTAAATTGAGATTTTATAAGCATTATTTAAATTCTGAAGTTGACATTAAAAAGATGCTTGAATTTTTGATTGACAATATCCATGTGGTTTTGGAAACCAGGTCTTTCAACAGTCTATTGGAATTCCTATGGATACCAATTGCACCCCGCTATTAGTAGACCTATTGTTGTAATCATACATAGCAGAATGTGTCCAAAATCCAATTAAAAAAAGATGAAAACACTTGTTTTGGCCTTCAACTCGACATTTAAATATATCGACGACGTATTAACAATGGTTATTTCCATTTTTATATCGATACGATATATATCCCGGTGAGCTTAATGGTGATCTAACTTTATGATAAACATGATGACTTTAACTTTCACTTATGCAGCAATATACCTTCATCACCTGCATACAGGGCTTATATCTCTCAGTTGATTCGAAGAGCTTGTTATGTACAATTTCTAAAACGAGGTATGTTATTCACAAACAAGTTGATTAAAAAGAATAACAGTATTCTCGTTTAAAGTCATCACTTCTCTGGTCGATACAATGGCTTCGTCAGAAAATACGTCGTACAATTTATCACTGAGACAAATGCTGACTGAAATTTTTCATACTTATTATTGACCATTATTTATTAAATTTATTCCTTTCAATGATATTAATTAACTTACTTGCATAAGTTAAAAAATTTTGCAATGGATGTGTAATCAATCATTACTAAAATAACTCATCTGTACATGTAGAAATGCGACAATGTCATATTTCTTTTTCAACAGAAAAGACTTGCTTATAGATATTGAATAGTGCTGGTACATCGTCTTATTCAGCAGGATTGAGAAGTACATATTAATGAATCAAATCTGAAATAACAGTTGTAGTTAATATCCTGTGGGGAAAGAGATTTTTTATCCTTAAACCTTGTGCCAGTTCGTCTGAGATCATTTTAACCGCACTTTATACAAATTATATTGCATAACTCAAAATCTTCGGTAGAGTATACGTTCCATTTCTTAACTTTCTTGCAATGTTTGACAATATGCTTTAAGAAAATAGTTATAGTATGTTTAACTTAAGACTGCTTAATATATCAAAATTTATTGCAGTATACAATTTCTCTGAAATAAGTCAACCCGATAAATTCAGGGTGCAATTACGTTTGTTTTGGTTTGCTATAGTTGGATACTGTTCCTTCGCCAAGCGCTTGCCACTTTGAGGTGAAAGGTACTGGTCTTTTGAATGAGATTTTTAAAATTGGGATCCCGAGCCACGACAGGCGTTAAAACGATAAAAAGCACTAGCTCATAATGGTGATGAGTGCCGAGTAAAGGTCTTTTGAAGCCTTCTGGATAAACATGGTGACGTCTCTATATGATTAAAAAACCGATTCATAAAACATTCAGATACTTACCTTAATCGGAAGTTAGAAATTACATGTATATAATGTGCTTGAATCACATTATTTTTTTCACCCTAAGACGATCAAACCGTAAGATATTATCGCTATTATGTACTTATTATGAGTCGCGCCCTTAAAAGCTTTTTAGTTGGTAGATTTCATTTAATATATTTTGCAAAATCTGCATTAAAGCATCGAATGCATTGATAATATTTTTATTTACTACTCAGTAGTCTAATATTCTATTTGTGCACAGCTACAAGATTTTTGAAGCAACTAATTCAAGCATATTTTATATAACTATAAAAAAAGTGTAAAACTTCTATTGAAAAGTAAGTATGCAGTCAAGATCTTCTTTGAATCTCTTAAGTGTCTACAATCGATTACATGCAACTCTGCTTCCTTATTTGTTATGGCGAAGAACTTAAGCATATTCTTCTTCAAAAAGAGTAAAAACAAAGACTGCAAATAAAGAAAATCGCTAAACTTTTGTGATGATGAAACATAAGGAGATAACGAACATATTCAAGCTCAAAAAGTCCATTAAACAATACAAAATAGGAACAGAGCAAACACAGACCTTCAAAACATCAGAGGTGGGATCAGATGCAAAATGTGATCCGTGCAAAGAATCAAAGAATTGATTTAGAAACAATACCCCTAGGAAAAGTTGCTATCCTATGTAGACCGGTTTACAACCACCGAAAGCCCTTTGTGTTGGTAATATGTAGGTGATAGGCGAGAATTAATACACAAAGATCAAGAGAGATGACTGTAATAAGGCTGAAGTCATCTCGTATATCATACAGATTAGTTGACTGCTTGCCGTTTTCGTCTAAAGTCAATGAGACAGATGTGGCTGTATTTATGTTAGAGTTCACTGGGATATATAGTTTAAAATAAAAATTGAAGTAACTAGAGCAAAGCTCGTTGCAAAGCAACGAGAAGGTCTTCCGTCCTGTTTTGACCGGAGGTGACGTCAGCAAAAAGAAAGCAATGAGCTTAGTCGTCTCCAGTCACTTAATAATTTCAATTTTGCATCAAAACCTTACATAATAAGCTAATTTTGGCTACTTCCGGTTTGATCAAACCGGAAGTGATATCAAACGACAGAAAATTTAGTTTTGTGCTTCTTGTGATATATGTTACCCAAAAACTTGTCAAAAACAGCAAAAATATGCATTTTCTGACTACTTCCGGTTTGACCGGAAGTGACGTCGCCGGAAGCATTTTGACTTCATTAGATTAAGCTTGACATTTTGAACAACATTGCTTCTTGGATGTATAACAAATTCTCAATACTTTTTGAGATATCTTGAAAAATTTTTTGGCCCCTCTAGATCCCTTAATTTAGGGGTCAGCCCTTTTTTGAGATATCATTCAAAAGATCTTGTAATTCTGCACAAATTTTGTTCTATATGTTTTAACAAAATATTTTTAGCTTAGAAGATAAAAAGCAAAATATGTGTAAATTTTCGCTCTTTTAGGCGTTCTAATTTTTGACCCCTATATAGCACCATCTTGAATAGAGAAATCGAAAAACAAAAATTTATGCACAACTTCAATCCTTCTATTATCTAAAATCAGTAGAATTTTTGCTCCAGCTTTAGCCGTCTCTGAGCCTTTGTCTGGAAACAAAAGCCTATAAATTTTCGTTTAAAGGGAAATAACTCAAAACCGGAAGTGACTTTTTGAAATGTTAGATAACATTCTGATAAAGTTTGTAACGTCTATCAACTCTGAAAATTTGAGCAAAATCCATTGAGAAATATATATGAGGCCTCAAAGTTGGCGTCTAGGAAAAGGAAAAAAAAAAGAATAATAAGAATAATCTTAATCTTCAGAATCAGTAGAAGGTCTTCCGTTGGAAATGGAAGACCTTAACTATATTCTATAATATCTGTAACGTCATTGAAATCGAGTTGAAGGTTACAGCAGGCATCTGATCTTATGTATAGTGTTTTTAAATAGATATTTTCTTTTATGTGAATATAAAAAAGCTAATAAAGGAGAATAATTGCAAACCACTATTGGAATTTCAACAGTTTGTTGGAAGATCTGGCCTAAATTGACTAAATAAATATTGTCAATATTGACGATGAGAAACTCCAGCATCAAGTTTGACTATAGAGTGTTTGTTTGTCGAATCAGAGTAATAATCAACAAAAATATGACTTATGATCGATCACAAAAATATAAAGATTCCAATTTAATAATTCTTTATTGAAGAAGCAGTTGTTTATTATATCAAAAGGCCTAGCTAGTGTTAAATTGATCATGGGTTAGGGTTGTACAAAAAGAAAGAAAAGCCATGCATGTACCCTAGGGTAACTTTTAGAGTTATTATTATAGATTTTGAACTCGTAGCTCTGGTACATATATATACAATGTAGTTGCATACGTCGCTTTTTTCTTGACTCAGCAGATTATCTTCTTTAATATATGAGTTCTCTTCTTGAGTAAAGTGCACATATTGATATCGTTAAGATGCATTTAAAAGATATCAAAAGCAGTTTTCATGTATATGTAAAAAAAACTATTACCTGTATGTCATAGATTGAAAGTCTTGTTCGTAACCATTTTTCATAATTCTCTAAGGATCGATATATACTTACTGACTATTTACTTCTTGCACTCGAATCAGGAGTATAAAGAAATTTAAAAAAAACTGTTTTCATGCTGCTACATTATGTAGTAGTATCTTACTAGTTTAAAAGGTTTTTAAATTCGCAACAAATTGTTGTCTCTTATCAAAGGGAGCAAGCAAATTATATACATTCGTCTCTTTCACTTGCTAGGTAACGTAATCTATAATGAATTAAAGAATAAGTAAAAAAATATATATACATCTATGCTATTTTCTTATGTTTATTACAAGACATTGGCAAAGAAATAAATTGAATGACAATGTAAAAACAAAATGAAGTAAAAATCAACAATTGGCACAGAAAGATTTGAGTTTTAAACATCAAGTCATTTTAATCTTTATTAACTTAAAGGATAGTAATACCTGACATTGGTTTGAATTTAATAAGGTTATTTCTCAAGGTATATTTTAGATACCATACAGTGTAACTCAAAATAGGAAAGAAAAATGGATAAACAAGCATATAACTGAACATAAAATTATGTACTCGACATATTTACAATTTGCACTCAAACTGTAATATTAACATAAATCAATTTAATATTATTCATATATTTATATATTTTTTCAGATTTAATTAGGTTTAATCATGACAACAAATCGAATTTTATTTCATGTAAAATACTTCAAATAAAGTAATTGGAGTAATTTGGAGGAGAGAAAGAAAATTACAGCTCATTAATTATTCTGTGCTTTTTTGCCCTAACAAGTATAAGTAATTTCGGGTTTCAAACAAATATGTTATTTTGGTTTTCAAAGCTCTAATTGGCTAATTTTTTATTTTCTCATAAAAAGGATCTTGTTAAATTGATTTAATGAACATAAGATGTATTTCAACAAATAAAATCAAAGATAAAAAACTTACATGTTTTGCATATTATGCAAATCGGGCTAAAACTTTTTAAAAAAGTTTTTTAAGTTTAAACTTTCAAAATATCTGTTGGTTTTTGCAAAGTATGATATAGGTGTTTGTTCTAGAAATATTTGAAACCTATAATGAACAGTTCGTGCATACTAAAATAGCGTAAAAATTCCCACGATTAAAAGAATGAGTGCACATAAGTCATATCCTTTAAATGCATACTTCAAAAGATAATTAAAATTCAATTTTTATAACATATTTAAATTCAACAAAAATTTTTTAACATTCAATGAAAAAATGTCAAAAATCTACAAAGAAGCAAGATTTATGAAATTTCTTTTGGTGGAACCATATTTAGCAGAAAATTCTGCAAATCTGCACATTCATAAAATTTAATGTAATGGAAATTTAGCCTCACATACTTCTACTCGGAGAATATTTTCCGTTTTGATATTGCTAAAAATATTTAATATAGGTCTTAATTTATATTTTTAACTGTTTTCATCCCTCAACAATCTTTTCCAAAAAATGAAAATATATTAAAGAAGTCAAGGTCAAATTTACACCATTTTTTTTGAAAAACATATTTTGACAAATATTTCAAAATTAACAAACCCCACCTTTTTCTTTCATTATTTTAAACTATTCGATACTTGTGACTGATCAGCACTCAAGTCGTAAAAAGTTTATATAAAATTTTTTATTGCCTATTAAGTTTTTTAATACCCCAAATATGTTAATTATTTTTTAGTGCAAAAAGGTCACAAAAAATATATATAATTTGCTATTTGTTTAATGATTTATTACAACTATTTTACGTAAAAAAGGTTATATTTATTGCCATGACATAATCAAATATAATAAGGGTTAAAGTAATTAACCAAAGAGATGAAATTTAAGTGCAAAAAAATTAAAACAATTGGCACAGAAAGATTTTGAGTTTTTAAACATCCAAAATATTTTCAAAAAATCTTGATATAAATTAAAGGAGTAATACTTAAGTACGTAACATTGGTTTGAATTTTAAGCTTAACATTACAATATATCGCTAAATCTATCTATGATTAATGTGCAAGCATATGCTTTTGAAATTTATTTCTAGAATTATTTGTCATACATATTTCTATAATTACAGAAAATGTAATTGAAAAGAACATATAAAAGCCATAAAGCGGAAATTACTGAACATAAAAAAAATGTATCCGCAAATATTTACAATTTACCGCAAACTGTAAACATTACATATGGTTTTTTTCGCTTTACGAATTGAAATGGAGAAGAGAGAGAGAGATTAATATTTATGCATATATTTATATATGATTCTAAGAACAAGTATAAGTAATTTCTGTGCAGTAATATCAAACAAATATATTATTTTGGGTTTCAAAGCTCTAATTGGCTAATTTTATATTTTCTCATAAAAAGGATCTTGTTAAATTGATTTACTGAACATAAGAAGTATTTCAACAAATAAAATCAAAGGTTAAAACCTTACACGTTTTGCATATTATGCAAATCGGGCTAAAAAATTTTTTTAAACTTTAAACTTTCAAAATATCTGTTGGTTTTTGCAAAGTATGATATAGGTATGATATAGGTGTTTGTTCTAGAAATATTTAAAACCTAAAATGAACAGTCCTTGCATACTAAAATAACGTAAAAATTCCCGCGATTGAAATTTGTAGGGCCAAATTTCCAAAATGTTGAAAAATTGAATCTACATGGTCAATTTTCTTCAAAAAATACCTCGATCAAATCAATTTTTTTTCATTTAAAATTAAGAAACAACTCTTATTTATCACAGAGTTTTTGGTGTGTTTTTTTTTTGGAAACATTACATGAACATGACATGACATGAGCAATACCCATGCCTTTGAAATTCAATGGAAATAAATGGTTACAAACATACTGAATAATGAATATCATGGAATGCCTTAATGATCACATTATTGTTTTTATGATGAACTTTATCCAAAAGGACTATTAGGATTTTGTTATTCTTGTCATTCTTTTTTGGATTTCTTTTTAGATTCTATGATAGAGATGAGCAGTTATCGTACTAAAACTATGCAGTGAAGCTACAAATCACCTAATCGGATATTCCTTTCATCAGAATTCTTTGACACAATATTCACATAATAATCCACTCTGTATTGCCTAGGGGGAATTTGGTCAGTGAAGGACGTGTCTATGGATTTTCTACGGCAATTAAAAATAATGAACACTCATGATCTTGGTGCTTGATCATACTGGTCAATTCCTGAATCAAAACTAACGGACTCTTGCTGTTTGTCGGGGAAGGTGATTCTGTAGAAATTGTCCACTTGATTATCAGAAGTGTCCCTCAGCCGCTCGTGTCTTATTCTTCCTGTCCTCCAGCTAGCAAAACCCGGAAAATAGTATTATAATCATTGTAGATTGATTTTGTTTAATTACAAAGGTATTGTGTATCCAGTGTAAAAAATATGTTAAAAAAAAAAGTATTGGCAAAACTTCTATTTATATCGCTTAAGTTATTTAATTTGATCATAATCATCATGCATTTGAATTTTGTTCAATGTATAATTCTTTTATTGTGGCTATATATTTTTGAAATTTTCTTGTATAACTGCATATTCAAGAACCTGTACATGTACCTTTTTGTGTCACCGTCAGAGTATCATGAACATATTGAAATCACCTTGTTTTTATTTGATTGCTATTACTTGATGCTATTATTCTGTCCACAATGTATTAATATTTACTTTAACAACTAAGGATTTTGAATGAATATTTTAATAGAAAAGTTTTGACGATTTTTTTTTCTAAATTATAAAGATCATTATATATTTTATAAGTATCTCAACCATATGATTGGTTAATTTAAATGATGATATTTTTTTTGCAGACTTACCGAGTAAAAACAAATATGGCGGATATAATTATGATAAAGGCTACCACACATACAACAGCTATAGCGATGATGCCGCCTTTTGATAAACCAGAGTCGGGATCTGTTAATAAATATCAAAGTTATCATACTGCAAGTCGGAGGTAAGAAATGTGTTTGATGTCGTTAAAAGAGGAATTTGTTTCCCAAAGGTGATCCAAACTAAATGGATCTTAATTGAGAAGGTTGAGAAGGGGTATTCTACAAATAGCAAAATTATTATAATATTGTAAACAGGGACGTCATATTTTCTAATTTAGGTTTACTTAATAAAGAATATTAATCTTTTCATATTTTTGAGAAGTTAAACTATCAATAAAGTATTTAAATAATGAAATACTGAGAGTGATTATAATTCAACACGAATTCTATAATGAAATATGTAAATTAAAATGTTCTATGTATTTCCATATAGAACTTACATGTTATATACTCGCTAGATGCCCTTGACCTTGGGACGTACTTTGCCTGAGAATCTATTGACGTAGCATTTTCATCTACAAGAACAAATTTATTGCTTATGTTGACACTTAATAACCACTTCTAATAATGCAACTGTCAAAAAGCAAATATGCTTAAAGGTCATACCAGTTTTTATACATCTATATCCCATTTCTTTATATCCATCTGCGCATGCGCAAACAAATTTTAGTCTGGGAAGGGGTATACATATGTGGTCACACGTGAAAACACTAGTACATCCATTTGCACCTAAAAAGTAAGCGAAGAAAATGACTTTTTTATTATTTTAAAAAAGGCAAGCATAAAGTTGCACATCGTATATCTGAGAAAATATATATTACCTCTTACTAAATATGTTGAGTTATACGAAGCCAATCCGTTCAATCGTGAGAAGGCTCCGGGACCTAATTGCTTTATTTGCGAAGATTCTCCATTCACAGTAGTTTTAGGTATCGTTTTCAGGTAGCTGTAAACCAAAGTAAATAGCTCTAATAAATTCAAATTGATTAACAAACTTTTAACACTTTTTTTCAAAAATTTTTATCATTGAGAGTTTTAAAAATGCATTAAGATTTGTGTCAGTATACATGTATGGTTTATGAGATAAGTGGTTTTGCTTTGTGGATTTTTTTTTCACACAAAATGTTGTAACTAAGTATTTACTCGTAAGTATTTAAGCTCTTTATTGTCTTCTCAAAGTAATAATTAAATTGCATTATAGTATAAACAAAATACACATCAAAATGTTAACATTTTTGCACATAAGTAACATTATAAGTACATGTATAATCGTAGATCGACATTAAATTGTCATATAAAATCCCAAATATAACCATTTTTGAAAATATAAAAACTGTAATTATAATTAAAGGTAATCACCTGATTGCCAAATAAAATCCCAAATCTAAAAATTCTGACAACAAAATTTTTCTTCAAGAAGCATTTTTAAGCAGGATTTTAGCCAAAAATTAGCTAAGATAGACTTGTCAACTTATTCTGATATATTGTTCCTGCTTACTGAAAATGGGTCATATTTGAAAAAACAATAAAACCAGACAAGAAGGAAGGTTTTTTAATAGGGTCAAATTCTGTAGAATGACAAACGATAAGATTGATGTAGGCAATTCAGTTTTTAACGCAGCTGCTCTCTAAGATAATATACTGTGATATAACCATGATCTCATCAATCCTCCAGGAAGTATCGAGAAAAAAATATTGCGTGTCTTAGATCTATTTATAGATTCGATGACTTGTTAAAAGTTTCATATCTAAACCAAGGAGATTTAGATCAATTTCAAATCTAAGCCCCCCAGACTTCCTTAACAGAGGAAATGAAGACAAGACAAAGTTGCGATCGAATATTTATAACTTTCCTCAGACATTCCGATTCTTTTTCATCACTATTACGGTTTATATGTCACAATATCTCAACAGTATTGGAGCCAATTGACAAATTGTCAAGAGAGACACAGTTTGCTAATTGATAAGAAAAAACGAATCACAACTCTAAAGGGTCAGCTAGAGTTAACTGCCAATCTTACTTTGTTTTCCAGTCAGTAATGATAAGATTGTTGCCGTTTAGAGCGATCCCAAAGTAATGTGCATCTGACTCTTTGACAACAAGTCTTCTGTCCCCTCCATCGATAGGCTTGGCCTCAATCGTATTCTGTTTGGCGTCAACCCAGTACAAAACATTTTCTGCAAAAACAGAACAACAGTAAGTTTTATTAAACACGGTTTATTCATCTGTTATTTTAACGTGAATCTTGTATACAAAAGTGTTTTTGGTTTTTTTTAAATGTTTTTTTCTATTTAGTAATAAAGCTGATTCATTCAATCAAGGTCGCGAAAACTTAATACTGCTGAGCAAAAAGATATGTTTTGTTCTACAGAAAGATTTTTTTTTTGCAAATCTGATTGAATTTAAGCTCTAAGATAAAGCAATCAATAGATTTGAATGTTTGGTTTCCTTATGTGGAAGCACTTCTATGACTCTATGTTAGAGATAGTGAATATGAATAAAGTGATATAGTTACCAAGAGATGATTCCTTGAAGGGTCTTAGTCTGTTTATATTTATTAAATGTAAAGAAAGTCAAATCCTTAAAACTATGTAATTAAAAAAATTATATTTTTTGATCTGCGTGTAAATGTCACATCCATTTCAAAAAATATATTGCTTTGTTAATACGTAACAAGGTATAAGTATTCAAAGGCACATGGTTTTATATTCCGAAGTAATTCATATTTTTGACAATATCTCTATGAAAAATTTGCAAAACATATAAAATATTTTAAAGAAAATATATTCATTGATTCATTTAACAACTGTTGTTTGACGTCTCTTTCCAGAATTTCCCTAACAAATACCGATATTGGTTTCCAATTTACACTCGGCACTTTCAGCAATTGAACAATAGAATTCTTTCTTCTTCCAATTGTAACATGGGACTTATGTTAACAAAAGGCCATACCTACAAACCCCTGACTTTTAGATTTATTTAACATTGACAATGAATCAAATACGAATCTTATAATATTTAATTAAACTTGATATAATATATATTCAGAAAGCGGCTAAACTCTTTACTTTTTTCTACACATTTGCCTTATTCATTGATAATTTTATCTGATATAATTACACACAAGAACCGCTGTAATTCAGTCTTTTTAGGAAAAAAAGATAATTATCAAAACTTTACCTTATTGAAAACAAGCATTTTTATCTTAAGTCTTTACATACATTACATGTACAACACACTCGCAAACAAATCATAGTTATAAAATTGTCAATAAATAATGATATAGCAATCAAAAGCATGGCACAAAAGGGTCATTTTTTACAGCAATGGGTAGGAAAGTGGATAACTTTAACAAGTGAGTTGAAGGTTAGTTTTGAATTAGTTCATTCAGTTAAGATCATGTACATGCACTTGACTCTGCAAGGTAAAAATAACTATACTATCTAGCATTTCAAAACATATATTACTGCAAAATTAATGTGGATAATTACTAGTATACATTTTTGTTATTTTCAACGGTTTTGGACTCTATTTGGCAAATCATTTATTAAGCAATTCATTTGCTCTCAAGTTCAATCACACGTATTTACGAAAAATACTGAATAAATACCTTAGAATTCTCTTACTTTTAAAATAGAATAGGCTGCTCTTCGTATTTGAATATCTTGTAAATTATGGAAACGTATTGCTGCTTGTTAGACAAAATCTTGGCTATGCCATAACTGAATATTTTTTTTATTAAAGAAAATCCTAAGAAGGGATCGCTGAGGTTAATTTTCATGATATAATTGATTTTCAAGTGAAAGAAAAATGTGCAGTCTGAACTGAATGTTTGTAATAGTTACCGTATGTTTTTCTACTGGTTTGCTATAGATACCCGATGACATTTTGAAACAGTCACGAGGGGCAACGCCCCGAGTGGGTGTTTCAAAATGTCATCGGGTATCTATAGCGAACCAATAGAAAAACATAACGGTAACTCACTTGTACCATAGCTATTTAACCTGTATACGTGGATTCTAAAATTAGATCTAGAGTTACTTTGCTTAATCAAGCGTGCAA
This sequence comes from Saccostrea cuccullata, assembly GCF_032062105.1. Classification (NCBI taxonomy): domain Eukaryota; kingdom Metazoa; phylum Mollusca; class Bivalvia; order Ostreida; family Ostreidae; genus Saccostrea; species Saccostrea cuccullata. Next base: position 49,855 of record NW_026921069.1, read on the forward strand.
AACATCGACTGAGAAATGTATAGTTAAGATAAAGTGTCAAAATATTAATGTGATTAAAATTATATCCTTATAGTAATATGTTGTCAATAAATACACTGCAGCTGCACTGTATTGAAACAAAAAAATAAAAGTAATAGAAGATTATTGATTTTTTGATAAATGAAATGCTATGAGTAAATTTAGGGGACTCTACTTTTATGCACGCTTGACCAAACAAGATATACCGGTATCTCACGAAGAGACACGTGCTCGAATGGTCAGTCCGAGTATCAACATGGAGGAAGACGGCATGGATTTTGCGCTATCTCAAGCCCTAGATATTATTGAGGCCGAAGAATCCCGAAACGAATTGTCGCTGACCCAAACAGTTGAATTGTATGAAGTTGAACCTGCTGATTTTGGTGAGTTTTCTATGCTGCAAGAATTTGATGCGATAATCCCTGGCGATATTCAAGAAAACAAACGTTTTGCATCGCCCGTCGAAGAGGAGGAAATAGACAATATTAAAAAGTCCTATGAAAGCAAAAACACTCGGAAAAACACAAACTGGAGTGTTAGTACATTTCAGGAATGGAGAAAAAACAGAATGCAAATTACTGGAGCGTTCATGCCTGAATTGACTCTAATAACTAATGAAACTGAAATGAATGACATAATGACAAGGTTTGTCCTTGAGGCGAGGCGTAAAGATGGTGCGCAGTACCCACCAAGATCTCTGTATCAGTTGTGCGTGGGTGTCCTGAGGTATCTTCGAGAAAATGGAAACAGTTTAAACTTTTTGGATGAAAAAAATCTCAATTTTCAAGGATTTCGACGAGCGCTGAGTGCGAAAATGTCTGAGCTTACTGCTCAGGGAGTTGGAGTCGTAAAACGACAAGCTGAACCCCTGTCGGAAAAAGATGAAAAAATTCTTTGGGAAAAAACATTTTAGGGAATTCGTCTTCAAAATCATTACTTTATTCAGTCTTTTTTTACAATTGCAAGCTCTTTGGATTAAGAGGTGTCGACGAACACAGGAACCTGTCGATTGATCAGTTTCACGGCCAGGAACACGTTAAGTTCCAAGACAGTACCGTTGTCAGAAAATTTAAAGTTAAGCACTAAAAATGGCTCGTTGTCATGAAAATACAGGTAAGGTTATGACAAAAACTGTCCGGTGTCATTACTTTAGAAGACAGGTCGTAAGCAGTTTTTCATTTTTTAAGTTAAATAATTCAACCAATGTCTGAAATTGCAATGGGGAATAGGACTGACACCCCTTTTGGTGTTGTATGAATTTCAGCCGTTAAAATGAAGTAATAAAAGAGGAGTTTGCGTTGGCAATCACATGCCCATGTGTGAAGTCATGATCGTCAGCCTGAAAATTTAATATTTCTTACGTAAAATTTATTTAAATGGTCCTTTTATTTTGAAATATGAAGAAAAACTTAATTTTACATGTTTTAGGCAACTGACATCCTTTTCTTTGTAGCAGGCTTTAAGAAATCGCAATTTAAACGCAAAATGTCCGTTGTCAGTACTTGTTAAGTTTTTCTAGTCCGGTGTCTTTTTCTTAACATAAAAGTTTATCAATAAACAGTCTGACTAAAGCTAGTCCCTATTACACTTTGTTAGAAGTGAAATAGTAAGGGCTTGATTTAGTCAGACTGATCAATAAATACGTGTATAACAAAAATGATCAAATGTATATGTACTCTTAAGAAAGAGAAAGCATTTTGCAGAAAATTTTGAATCTTTTTTGGGGTCGTCTTAGGAGTAGTGTATATACCCGAACGTGCTTACCATTCTCTGATGTTCTTAAATATATAGAGTGCAAACGTATATAACAATTCCTGAAATATTATCAGTAAAACAAAAATAAAATATTGGATCTACACGAACTTAAAAATACAGAAATTTTTAATACGTATATATTAAATTATTGACAAACAAGTTGCTGAAACAAGAATATCAAAAGTCTTGTTTTAGAAAGTCATAATTTCAAAAGTTCCGTGGTCGAAGCAATGATCTTGACAGCAAATACAATTTATCATGGAGTCAAATGCTGACTGACGTTTTTCATAGTAATTATTAGGCCATATTTTACACATTGACGGATTTTTCCCGGTACATTTCCCGATCAAGACAAGGGGCACACAGTAGGTGTAAACGGTATAGACAGAGGATGTTCACTCCTAAAAGAATTTTTTGAATAGGCAAGGAAATTTATTCAAAATGAAGAGAAATATGAACCAATGACTGCCGGGAATCTTTTACTTTGAGATATAAGCTCTTAAATTAACGTTTGCATAAAATCTATGAATAGTTCATCAATGATAAAAATAATATGATATATATAATAACAGATACTATGCTATTTGAATACATATTGTTTTTCCGCCTACTGCCAAGTTATAATTTTCAAAAGTTAACATATTCGAAGGATTTTTAATATTGTTTTTATTAGATTATTATATAAATTTTCATAAAACATTACTAATTTGGGAAAACAAAGAGAGATAACTATAAAAATTTGGTAAAACTTTTGTTTTTCACAAAAGAAATCAACGAAAAATGGAAAATACCCCCCCCCCCCTGTGAAACAAAAATTCTTTTTTACAGGTGATATGGACAATTTTTTTCAAAAATTCAAACCAAAGCTTTTTGTGTTTCAAGACGGGGGTGGTATTTGTATACTTTATAGACAAAAAAACGACAAAAACAATATTATCATAGATATGTTTATAGAAAAAAAAAACGACAAAAAAAACAAAAACAAAAAAAATTATCACAGATACATTTATAATTCAATTCATGCCGCTATGAGAAATCTAATTGATCTTAAACCGTCGGATAGTTACCATGTTTACGGATTTTTTAAATAAAAAAAAAGTCTTTGTTTTTGTTGCGCCATTTCTGTTACCCTGTTAGTGCGATGGAAAAACCCTCAACCCATCCTTTTTATGGGTTCATTTTTGTATTATTTTGCAATCTGGTCAAAATTTGTATTTTTCTTATTCATGTAGTAGTAACTTGTAATCATAGATTATCTGATAAATACAGTTTCACGATTTGTAAACCGTTAACTATATTTAACGATCTGATAAAATATAGTTATACGATTTGTGAAACTATGATAATAACTCTTAACTATAGTTTACGATTGTAAACTATAGTTTACAAACGTGAATCTTTGTTTATCAACAAAATCTATTGTTAACGCTTATTACAGACAGATAAACTTAGATTATCATTCGTAAACTATAGTTAACAACCGTTAAATATAGTTTTACAGATGAAAACTATACTTTACGAATCGTTAACTATAGTTTACGGTTTGTAAACTATAGTTTACAGTCGAGAAACCTAGTTTATCAATTGTGAAACTAGGTTTAACTCATTTTTGTGAATTTGGCGTGCCATAGTGCTGGTATTAAAACAATTCATCAATTACCACTTAACTGTTCTTTGTATTAAAAACGATTTTATGGCCAAATTGCCATTAATATTAAACAAAATGAGTGCAAATTGTAGGCAGGAATCGAGAGTTATCGAGCATATTTCTTCCTTCACTTTGAAATTAGTTTTTTTAAGAAAAAAGGCTGAAGCCCATATACATATTACAAACAAAAGCTGAACATTATATGAAATATAGGAAATAGCATACGTTTAGTTTCTTATGACTAATTAGTTCACCCATTTGTTTAAGGCATGTTTGAAATTTATCAAAGCATTAACAGGCACGTAGCAACAGGGAGGGGGGGGGGGCAGGGGGGGCTACCCCCTCCTCCACTTTTTCCTCCAACATTACCTTTACTATAGAAAATGTCCGTTGAAAAGATGGTTGCCCCCCCCCCCCCAAATTTTTACCACAGTATATCCATAGCAAGGATATATGGGAAAAAAATGGAAGTTAAGGCCATAATAAAAATATTCCTAGATTCTCATCCCCACCCGCCCCGATTTTATACCCCCGCCTCGATTTCTTTTATTTCTGTTTTTCTTCGTCTTAATTCTGATCAGGATCAGTATTTAATCATCTACCATTCTACTTTCTTTTTAAATCCCGCGAAAGTTGACATGATTTTGACAGCTGAAAAGATGGTAACTGCTGTAATACATGCCTATATATTTTAAACAAGGGTCATTCGTAGAAAAAGATTGATGATGATGTGAAGTAAGAGATAACTAAACCTTTACAGTGACTTTTATTCGGGTATTGTAGATAAAATAACACCATGTGACCAGGTCAATAAAAAATCTGCAAAATTGAAAATATAAAAATATAAAATAAAAGCCACCCGCCCGCCTCGATTTTTAATAAAATTCGGATGAGAATCTAGCAATTTATTTATTATGGCCTAAAGGAAGTTGGCCTAAATTGAAAAAAAGTTGGCCACTACCACCCCCCCCCCTCCCCCACGAAATAGGATTTTCGAGTTTGGCCAAGAAAAAAAATGCGGTTTTTTTTTTTTTTTTGCTTGTCATCTTTTTTTACGTAAATAAAAAAAATTTTCTCAGGTTGCCCCCCCCCCCCACTTTCAGAAACGATGCTACGTGTCTGATTAAAAAACTAAATTCGACCTACTTCCTAGTGTATACGTACAGTCAAGTAGCGACACAGGTACCTGAAGTATGGATAATACCCCCCCCCCACCTTTTTTTGAATGAAAAAAATGTAAGAATGTATAATATCTCCAAAATATAAAATTTCCCCGTCAAACACATCTATATGTCGTTATATGCAAACAGATTGTACTTTTTCTCACGTTTAAAGAATGGCCCCATTCGGTATAATAAAAATTTTTATTATACCGAATGGGGCCATTCTTTTCGAGATATTATACATTCTTACATTTTTTTTTTTCATTCAAAAAAGGGGGGTATTATCCATACTTCAGGTGCCTGTGGTAACGACAACGGACCGATGACAACGGACTAAATTTTCGTATCTTGTCATGACAACGGACATAAATTATAATAAATCAAATATTTCAGTTTTTATTTGTTTTATTTTTTAACGTAAAGGCTTATAACATGTCCTGATACTGACTGCATCAATTGGTACATATATGATATTCTATTTACAAAAAATATAACATCTTAGAAGGAAAATGAATGAAATCAAGTTTTGATTTCACCAGGGTTTAATATCGCCAACGCAAACTCCTCTTTTATTACTTCATTTTAACGGCTGAAATTCATACAACACCAAAAGGGGTGTCAGTCCTATTCCCCATTGCAATTTCAGACATTGGTTGAAATTATTTAACTTAAAAAATGAAAAACTGCTTACGACCTGTCTTCTAAAGTAATGACACCGGACAGTTTTTGTCATAACCTTACCTGTATTTTCATGACAACGAGCCATTTTTAGTGCTTAACTTTAAATGTTTCTGACAACGGTACTGTCTTGGAACTTAACGTGTTCCTGGCCGTGAGTTTGAGCTTCACGATAATGGAAATGAAAGACCGTACATCATTTTCAAAGGGCGCATCAGTAAAACTTACAAAGGTAAGATTATAATTTCTGCAAAAATATTTAACAAAAAGGTCCATCAGAATTATACATTATTGTTAAGTAAGAATTAAGAGTTATGTGCATCGTTTATTTAAAAAAATGTTTCAAACAGGAATAGCACTAAGTGTCTTTTTTCTGGAAATGGGGGGGGGATTCTTGAATGAATATGTTATACAATGTACTAGTATTTCGGCAGACCATATTAATGTTTACTTGATGATTATATTTCAGGTGGTCTGAACCAGCGGAATATTTCGCCAAAAATCATCAAGCATATGTTCTGTGATAATGAGTTGTACAACGTGTATAAGGAGTATATTTGCCTCATCCTTAGTCTTGACAGTGATCCGACCGCACCCTTCTATAGACGAGCGCTAGACTGCAGGAAATTTAGCAAGCAGTGCATCGGCGTCAACAGACTGTCAACCATGATGAAATCCATGTGTCAAGAAGGCGGGTTGGAGGGTAATTATATCAATCACTCCGGGAAGCGTACATGTGCGACCGCGTTATATCAGGCGGGAATAGAGGAACAAGAAATTATGGCCCGAACGGGCCATCGTTCGATAGAATCCGTTCGACAGTATAAAAGATGTATGTTGTTCTTTTTAAATAACTATTTCAAAAAAAACGGTTAATTTCAGAGAGAGAGAGAGAGAGAGAGAGAGAGAGAGAGAGAGACAGAGACAGAGACAGAGAGAATTTACTTTTGTACTTGATGTATGTGAATAAGTATCTCATTAAAGCATTTTTTTTTTATTTTGGGAGGACAGATGTGTGTGCAATGCTGTGTGTGTGTTTATTTTTGTAATTTTGTTTTGAATTGTATTCGATAAATACAATAAACTTTGAATATTCATTTTAAAAATGTTAGATTTACTAGACCGTAAGAAGGCGGAGTTAAAAATTAGTGGGATATATATTGATCACAGAAAAGTGTTGGTTTGCTCAAAATACACCATAGTTTCGAACAAAGAAAATGTGGTGTATAGATGTTCAGCTATGGTACAATACCTGATATTGTACATTTATTATCAGTGTAAAGAAATATTTTGAGACGTCAAGCAATTGAAATAAACTTAACAGGTTTTATACAATGAAAGTACCTTGATAATCTATTATAAGACCATTTGGCCAGGCTTCTCCATTCAGATCAAGGAAAATCCTTCGTTCGCTACCATCCATGTTGGCCAATTCTATCTTTGGTTTACTTCCCCAATCAGACCAGAACAAAAGCCTTAAAATTAAGGAAATGTGCATCAATGAAATATACTTACACATATACTTATCACAAATTGATTTAGGAAAAGATGGTTATCAAAATGTTTGATCTCTCAGTTACCCTTTCAGAGGATGAATGGTTATTGCCCTAGGTTCGTCAAGGTTATCTTGTATAATTGTCTTGCATATTAGATAGTTGTCCATTGAAATAACTTGAATACGATCTAGGCCTGTATCCGTGTAGAACAAAAGACGGTTTGTATAGTCAGCTGCAAGACCATCAACAATAGAATCTGAAATCAAAGAAAAAACAGCAAAGATATAATTGACATTATTCAAATTACTTATCATCATATTATATTGAGATATCCATTGAGAAACACAAATAAACGTTGAATGGGTGAGGAGTTTGATTTATTCTATATCACGTTTCATGGGGAAAAAAACCTTTCAACTTACAGAAATCCGTCATCACTCATTGAGCTTTATTCCTTTTATTAATTTGTATTTGTTAAATTCATATAATGATTAACAAGCTCCTATGAAGATTGCTTGATTGATTCTTTTAATTCTGTGAAGATGACATTTTTATAGTAAGCTTTCAGAAAGAAAACATAGCATGAAATGAAAGATTAACATTGAGACTTTAAACAATTCTGGGCAGAATTTTTTGCCAGAAACCTGTTTGTTTGTTTGTTTGTTTGTTTGTTATAGTTCGCTATCAAGAATTATTTATTCATATCATGTTTTGTAAGTATTTAAACTAGATCAACTTTTTTGAAAAAAAATCTACTTTTTTAAGTCTCAAACAATGTTTGCCATTTTATGATTTTTTAGTATGCACAAGTAAGACAGTAACCATTTTCTAAAATCCTACAAGCCCAACAAAACATTCTTGTGTAGATGAAAATCTTGTCAAATTGAATACTATATCCAGACGTTCTAAATAGCCAACCATGACTATTTCCTTAAATATGTGCATCGTTAAAAAAATATTACCACCTTCAAAAGTTTGAGCACAAAAATGCACCTTCATCGAGGGCTTTGACAATTTCGGCAGACCTCCCTTCTATATTGACTCGTTGGATAGCCTTTCCCTTTGAATTATCATTATCTGTCCAGTACAAGTGCCCTCTCACTGGATCAAAGCCAACGGCGATTGGTCTGTGGTGACTGACTTCCGGTGCAATGACGTAGACATCACCAGACGTTAGATCTATTTGGTAAAGCTGTTTCTGGTAGGAGTCTGCGGCTATTACAAAGTTTTCTCGAACTGACCCTGTAGTTGTCAAAGAAAGGTATGTAAGTATTTATTTACCAAATAAATGTAAGAAAGTAAATAAACTTTACATAGTAAATTATTTTTTCCTAACAACATACTCATCCATATGTCCCTTACTTAATTTGTATTGAAGCAATGCTGTCAGATTTTATTTTTACAGATCATATTTTATGTTTTTATTTTAGATTTAATACTGATCATTATCATCATATATTTCATGCATGTGAATAAAGATGATGGAAATATGTCTTTTTTAAATTGTTGCAACTATTAAGTTAATCTTCTCATAACCTTCAAAGACTCTGTCAAGGTAACAGGTACATGTATTACATGGGTATATGATGTCCATAATTCATGTTTTGAAACAAGAATCTGTGATTCCATACAATGCTGCTTTACTTTAATATTTTAAATTTTTCAATCAAAAGTGACCAGATTGTTTGCTTTGAGTTTTTAAACCTATTCTACAAATAACTTTATTGTCAAAATATTCGGTAAGTTGCCTATAGTGTTTTCCCTATAAATTGTCAAAAGTCAAATGTTTTACCTGATATACAAGATCGCAAGTCTTCGCCAAGTTGAAATCCTGTTCCGCATGCGCAGACATACGAGTCATTATACAGTCCTAGACACAGCTGGTCACAATACCCATTGTTGTCACCACAGGTCACTATCAGAAAACAATTTTTATCTTCATGTGCGATTTGCTTTACGTTAATTTAACGACAGATATACAAACGATATTGAAATATCAAACATCTGAATATAACAACTTCAGATGGACTAATAAGGATTAATAGATTACATATGTAATAAGGATGGATGCAGAAAGGCATAATTTTGAACTTCAAAGAAAGTTCACAAATTATTATAATAAAGTATATTAAAGAAATGTATTATTCAATTCATTTGCAATCAGAAAAGGTTATAAATATATACCATTGCAGGCATCCTTTTTTGTCTGTATTATCTATCCTTAAATTCTTATCACATAAAAACATATTTGCTCGTCGCCATCTTTGACGAGAGTAACGCACTCTACCCTAGCTAGAACCTTTTCACACAGTTATATATTTACTTGTGTGACTTGCTTTACGTTCATTTAAATTGACTCTCTGTCTCTCAATCCTTAACTCATAAGTGTGTACTGTGTCAAAATCATACAAAGGAACCAAATCAAAAGCATTAATTTCTCTTTTTTGAAGAATACCATCAAGAATGGGTTGGTTGAGGACATCATATGCTATGACGTCAAGAGCTGTGCCAGTCTGTGGATGAAGAATTCCCCGTACTTTGTTTTTCGTCTGCAGGTCTGCGATGTGAATACCATTCATGTCCAGTTGGTCTGTCCAAACCAGGTAATCCTTCAAATTGATGAGTATTGTTATATCAAGACATAATTACCTTTAATCCATGCAATGCATACAGCCATTCTATATGCAAAATATATTGTTTCAATATAATGAATCTTATATTTCAATGAAAATATATTGTCAATTCGAATTAATTTAGTCATTCAAATATATTTGTTGCTTTGTTTAAACTATCAATTATTTAAGGAAGGTTTCTTGGAGTAAATGTCTTACTTGAAATTTGCTGATGCCATAGAAGTTTGCTGACTGGTATTTGAAAACAACAGATGTCATGCCTAGTTCAAGGTCGTAACTAACAACTTGATTTAATCCGGAATCTGCCCAGTATAACCTGATAAAAGGAAAGAAAATAATATTGGTTTGCAACAACTTTTGATTAAATTTTTATAACTGTTTTAAGCCAGACTATAGCATTTACAAGGATAATATAAAAACACTTAGATGATACAAATTTTGTCGTTAAAGAAATATTCTGTAACATGATAATATTTTCTGCATCAGTCATTACATAATTAGTGCCGCTACCACACATGAACCCTTGAAGGTTCCACACATTAACAATTTTTAATAGGCATGATTTTCGATATTTGATATTGGCAGATTTCATAACATCAGAAATATTATACATAATAAATTATTGAATTGCTGTTAAGTTTATATACATGTACATGTAAGTAATGAAAATTACGTGTCGGATGTGCAATCCAAGAATAAATGGTTGCCCTAACAAAGAATGGCTGACGTAATATTTTCTGACATTGCCATAAAAAGTTTTCAATTCTGCCACCGCCATTCAATGATGACACCTCTATGACTTTTCTTCCGGGGTCAGTCCAGTACAGTTCTCTGTTATTTATCATTCAAAGAAATTACAAACGAGTTATACATGTACATTATGAAAACTTTTCATGTTTCTTGAATTTCGTTGTGTTTCTTTTTCAAAATTAGCAAATTAAAGGATAAGATTGGATTATTTTTTTAATACCCTCGTTGTGGATGGACTGCAATACCAAGTGGATCTACAAGATTTTCGGTTATCAGTTGTTTCTGGAATCGCCCATCTGGTCTGGCCACCATAATCCACTGATATTGACTGTCCGTCCAATATAAATTTTTAGTCATCCAATCAAAAGCAAGTCCTACATAATATATAAAAATAAATCAAGTATTTATCACTAAAGGATGAAATGAAAAAAAATCTACACATACATGTAAATAATATAAAATATTTAAAAACATAAAGATGTGCTTAGAAATTGACATAATGTGATCATTCGATATAATAATGGTAAAGTTTCAGAAATAGGTGTGCAACATGCATAGATTTCACGCTTTTGGATAAAAAAAAAATACTTGATCGATGATTTTACAATCTTCAAATTTCCATGAAAAGATAAACTTACAATTTAAAAATATTATACACAGATTATATATTAAATTGAGTGCACGCACAATATTTCAAACATTTTAGATTGATTGATTGTATATTGTTTAACATCCCTCTCGAGAATTTTTCACTCATATCGAGACGTCCAAACATCTTAGCATTAAGTCAGTAACATTACCTTTCACTATGCCGATGCCCTTTACAATGGTTTTTGTATATTCTCCTCTCTTAAGCTGAACCTTACTGATACTCTTGGTGACATTCTCTGAGTAGAAAAGTACCCGCTGGTCCCCGTCATAAGCTAACGCCATGAAGCCTTTCCTGGTCTTAATGAAGCATTGTTTGGATAAAGTAACGTTCTTTAGTGACATATGACCAAAATTAGCTGGATACTGGCAGATAGCATCATTAATGGCATAGATATGAGCAGGCCGCATGAAAAACCTGGAAGCTGCAAGAAAGAACTTTGTTTCCTGAACATATCTGAACATTTCCTGAAGATATCTTTCCTATCTCTTCTAGAAATATAACTTCCCAGGGTTAATGTGTAAAACTATATATCAAGTTTGTCAAATAAATGCACGGTATTATACTAAGACAGCTTCTGATTGATGCAAAATAAAAAAAAAAGGTTTTCTAATAAGTAAAACATACTGCATATACATTAGTTCACGTCAAGAGTTTCAATAGTTAGAGTTGTACAAGAAATGTGCACGCAAACCTTCCTGACTTATGATAATAAATTTTTTCAGGTTTTCTGCATTTTAAACAAACTTTTCAAATTTTTTTTTTGAAACTTATATCATTGTTTTGATTTTGATTCTTGAAAGGTCTGGAAAATCAATTTTACAATTTGAAGATTAATAGTTTTCATTGATCTTTCTCTCTCTACAAATATGAAAGTATTCAAAGTAACATAATTAGAGTTGAATCATTATATCATATACATATATAGCCATTATATGGAATCTAATTTTTACATCCCGTGGACCACTTTAATTCACAAACATCGTGGTTATTAGATTCTGAAAACGTCATTGAAATATTGTAGTGTACACAGATGACTTGTTTAGAATAAGTTTTTTTATATTTTGGAAGAACTATATGAGGATTATATGAAGAGTTATGCTGAAATCACAAGGTTTACTTTACTTTATAATATCCATAATTATTGACCATAAGTCTTCATTAAAGGAATAGTTATTGTAGATTTATTATATTCATATGGACCAAGAAAAGTAACCCGTTATGAGAATATTCCACTCAGTTGTCAATATTTTGTGTGGAGGGCTCTTCTGTTTGGTTTGTTTGTCATTTTGGGTTTGGTTAAGGTTCCCTCTTCTCTTGTGTTTTTTCGTGTTTTGTGTCTAATTTGATATGCTTAAAATCTCTTACCTACACAGGTTTTCTGATCTTCTTGTATTTCGTAGCCGTCACCACAGTAACACCTTGCTCCAGACAACGGCATATTGACGCAAATCTGGTCACAGTTCAACTGATCGCATTCACCTGTTTTCCAACATTGAATAAAGTTTTTTCTGATTAAAAAAAATCAGATCCATTACAAATGTTCTGACTTTAGACTGTAACTATTATTTTATGCATAAATCAAAAGAACAAAAGCCAGAAAAAACAGATTTTGGTATTTACTTGAATTTCCTGGTTGTAATGTTTCGTCGTACATCGTGACGTCATAAGGGATATATCCAAGTTGATAATTAATGTAGCCTTTTCCTGTGTTTTTGTCATAAATTCGCAGATGTCCATCCAACTGTTCCGAAACAAACAGGTATTTCTAAAACACAGAGGCAAATGGTTTTCAATTCAATATTTAATTGATATTGGTTTTTGGTTATTAGAAAACTACAAGTTTATTTGGTCAACATAATCAATATAAATAATGTGCATGTATCGGCACATTGGATTTTCCAAAATAAATTATTATATCATGCATAACAAATTATTTTAGAATCTAGAATTCCAAAGTCTGTGCTCATGGGTTATCCTGTAAATTGTTGATAAATAAAAGTTAATTATCTAAGCAAAGATTATTTATTCATGCTTGTAGAAAGCAGCTTATTTCTTTTACATATTCGATTTTTTTTATCCTCTCCATTGGAGATTTCTTTTAAAATGATGTTTGAAGATTAAAGGATACCAAACACTTCCAAGCCTTGAATATAACAAAGAAACCTACTTTATTTGGCATACTCCTCAATTCAATTTTGGTAGAAGCAATGCACAAACATATACTTCATTTGATCGCCTTTCAGCAGAAAATTCAAAACCACATTAGTCTTCGCAATGTTATTCTGAATAGATTGCAATATAATTTTTAATTTGGTTGTCTAAAATCATGACCTTAACAAATAAGTTGATGAAACAGGGAAGAAATCATTCTTGTTTAAAGTCGCAAATTTTAATGTCGACAAAATGGACCAAAAATGGCATTGTTATCAAATACAACCTTCGTTAGATAAAAAAAATTACTGATTTTTATACAAATTGTCAGACCAATACAGTGAAACCTGTCTTATCCGACATGCCATTGGAAATTAAATTTATGTCGGATTAAACAGTGTGTCGGATTACTCAGTGTTGGCTATTTCTGTCACATTTCAAGTCCACACAAAGATGTATAGAGCTACGTATTGACAATACATCGTAGCAAATTTCAAACTTACACTTTCGTTTCGTTTGATCACTTTACCTGGCTATTCTCCTAAATTAAATTGTTGAATTTACTTATGAATTTAATGTGATACCATTTTTCTAATAAAATGACTTATAAAAATTGTTTTTTAATATTTATTGCCATTTTTAATCAGCACATGTTTACATTCCTTCTTGATAGCCGCCATTTTGGAAACGGATATAAGCAGATAAATGCCTGACTTTATTCCGTCATAAATTTATTTCCCCCAGGATAAATAGTACGTAATATTAAACAAAAAAAAAATGTTTTTTTATTTGTTTCTTTAATATGGTTATGTATTTCATACTGTTTGTGACAATTCTCAAGTTTATGGTCCTGTTACTTTGATGCATTAAAAATGTCCAAACAAATTGTCAAACACAAGCCAATAGTTAAATAATTAAAATCTAACCTTGGAAAAATTTGCAAATAATTATCATAATTGTCGATTACATCACTGAAATTTAATTTAAACCCGAAGCTGATCATCAAACTGTATCAAAACATATCAATTAGTGTGCCAATTATTAACACAGGTAAGGTGACTGCGTGCGTTCAGCCGTATCTAATCCCCTCATTTCATACTCAATGGGTGAATACAGTGTAAACAAATTTTCAACTGGGGTTTAACCAGCCGTGTAATTATGTCGGATAACACAGGTGAAACTGCAATGCAATTAATAGGCTGTGTTTACAAAGAGATGTCGGAATTCGGAATGTACAGTGGTCCAAAAGTATTTTTCTATATAAGTTATATAAAGATATTTTTGGGAATAAAGATTTACGTCGGAAGTGCCAGTGTGGATTGCAAATTGTCAGACATTTCATGTATATTAAAACTGAAAATTCTACAAATTTTCCAGTTTATTGGACACTTGGGGCACACAACTGGTGTGATTTGATGGACAGGAGATTATCACGTCTCAATGACACCTGTTCCAACCTCTGTTTGCTCTTCTCCAATTTTATTGTTCTAATCTTTAATTTTGAATACTAATCGTTATCTTATTTCATATCAACACTCATCTAATAGTTTAGTCCCAAATTCTTCAAATAAAAATTGTAAAGATTGGAACAGAATCTTTATCTAGTATTTTGTTATTCTATACACATTCTTAAATATTTACAGATAGGTTACCTGAAATAAAGCTACTCCGAAGAATTTGGCGCCTGCTTGAGAAACAATGATTCGCCTACTGTTTCCGTTAAACTGTACACTCTCTATGGTGTTTTTGTGGCTATCTACCCAGTACAGAACGTTCTCTTTGTAGTCAATAGCAATACCACGTGGAGCTAGCATATTGTCCGATACGACAGTTCTCCTATTCAATCCTAAAAGGTCAGACATTTCTATTTTCGGAAAAAATCCCCAATCACTCCAAAACAAATGACTACAAAAAATAGAAATAAAATCATTAAAATCTAAAATTGGATAGTGCATATACATAGTAATTTGAAGTACAATTGCAAAATGTGGAGATTACATATAGAGATATCTTGTAGGAAAATAGAAAATTACATAGCGTGCCCCATATATAGGTAAGGAAAAAGTTATTTCACCCTTTTTGTGGATAAACAGCTATCCCATGAGGATTTTCAAGATCTGTCTGAACCACTACTTTATAAACAGGGTCCTCTGTCGAATTTTCTTTTAGAGCAAACATCTTGATCCAATTGTATTTGGGATCGACCGAGTAAAGATTATTAGAGATCCAATCCACTCCCAAACCATCAATGCTACCAGAAGTTCCTGTGAATATCGTCTTGGTCGTTGTGGATCGATTGACCAACATCAGTCCTTGTATCCTGTGTTTGCTCCTCTCGCTCCAGTAGAGAGTCTTGAATCGGTAGTGGAAGGCTAGGCCCCTGAACTGCCAGGCGGAATGTGGAGCGCTGATGTGGCGGACACTTACATTACCACTGGGAATCCATACATTTGGGTCACCTTCAATCCCTACAATCCTTGCTTTTCCGTTCACTAAAGGACTCATAGACCATAACAGATTAGTCCCATGTCGCACTGTAAAAATATAAATGCCCTACATCAATAAGTCAAATAGTGAGTATAGTACTTATATATGACACAATATCAATCAGAACAACTACTTTAGTATTTAACATTGAAAGTTCTACATATATTTACTTTCAACGACAATGTTACTTTTTTAATTAATTGATAATGTGTTCGCCATGTTTTTCGAAGGAAGCTATTCTTGAAATTTTTATACCAATACCAATTTAATGCATTTTTTTTTATTTCAAAAAGTAACATGTCAAGTTACATAATAAGATTTAGTCACATTCACACACACATTCACATGATTTGACATGATATGAAATATTATCAATATCATTCCATTCAAGAAATATTTATAGTTGGTGTTTTAATAAATGTTTATAACTCACAAATATGAATCCATGGTGACCATAGATTTTCAAAATTGTTCATCGTAATCTTTTGAATTGATATGCATTTTTCTACTTTGTACTTAAGAGTGAAATGATGTAGCAGCCCAGTAATCATAAGAATTTTGTTCTGCTTTAAACAAGAAAAAATATATTGCTTTGTATATAAAATAATGAAATTTATCACACTATTATGATAAGAAAATGGCGTTTCACCTAAAATAATATTGCCATGTGTTAAATATTTAGAAGTTTTTGTAAAAAAATAACATAGTGAAGAAATTTTTGTTCAAAAATATATGTTGTATTGTTTCTATATCGAGTTTACAAAAGGTACAGTGATCATCAGATAAAATACGTATTTTCTTCAAAAAGTATTTCACTTGAAGGATTTAATGCATTTTGCATTTTAATAAACCAAAAAAAAAAGCTTTTTCCGATAAACAAAAGACATTTTTGACATCATAGTCAACTCCTTTATCAATATCATTGTATTCAGAAAGCCGATCTGCTTTTGTCTTCTAAAATTTACATAAAACAAAAAATCTTTTGCAGTGTCCTTCAAATTCGACATATTACATATAAGACGACATTTCATCTACAAACAACACTGTTTTCATTAATACATTTATTAAAATAAACTTGAATTAAAGGTACCACGGAGTTTGACACAACTGTTTCACATTTGGATGTTTTATAGAGAAAGATATTTTTATAATAAAAAACAAAACTTACGGTAAGTAAACTGTCTAATATCTTGAATTGTTCCATCATCAACTTTTTTTTTACGTGTTTTATGTAGCAGACATAAGAACTTGTTAAACGTAGGATTGGTTTCGAAAGCAAAGCAAGCTTCGAACAAATTAGTTGATGTTAGAAAGGAATCAATAATCTTGTTATAATTACAAAACTATTTAAACAAACATATGAACAAAAACTTTGTGAAGTTCGTGAAGTATTCGTACATACACTGTACTTCACAAAGTCTTTGTCCATATGGTTTTATGTTAAATCGTTCTAACACATTTTATTATCCTAACAGAAACTCATTCTGGTTCTATATAAACGTACTCTTTATGTTGACATAAGGAAGAAGTTCTTCGTTTACAATTCGTTTACAATTTTCATGAAAGGAAGTTTTTGAAGACCATGTTTGCAACAATATAATTTATTGGAGTAAAATGGCAGTAATCGGCTCTTTTAATAGCAGATCTGGATTTTTATGTATTTATGAAGCAAAAAACTTGTAGGGAAAAAGTATTGAAAAAATTGTTTTGATTTTGAAATATTGGTTACATTTTATCAATACAAATAGTTATTTTCATTCATAGCACAACTCAATATACAGTATTCCAGTGAACTCAAAAATAAAAAGATTTCGGTCTGAATCATCTGTTTCATACTCGGATATTTTACTGACTTGTTATTTTCAAAGAATCTATAATAGCGTGAAGATATATTCTACAACTCTAAAGCTCTGAAGGACAGATGATATAAACAAAAAATATATGCCTGGATTGGTATATATTTTTTGACCTAATTTCATTGCAAACGATGCAATAGATTTCTAGAATATAAAGAAATTTTAAATTACCTTCTGTGATGTTAAAAATTCTACCCTTCTGAAACCATCCTTATTATTCTATACATATATTTTTCACTTCAAATTCCGTATTTGTGCAGCTTTGAAGAAATAATTCAAAACTACGCGGTGAAATTTATTCATTTTAATCATTAAAACATGATCCAAGTTGTTATTTTCAAAAAATTTTACCAAAGTTTGTTTATATCATCTGTCCTTGAAAAAAAATGTATTGGATATAACCCCCAAACACATGCATACTTAGTCATGAATATAGAGTAATCTGTTTAGCTGATCAATATATAGGGCTTAATTTAATTTTCGTATGTGACATGTCAACAGGGGATGGCTACTCCTCTTCAGTGTCTAATCCCAACTATTTTGTTTTTCAGGGGTATGTATATCAGCTCTTTTTGTATTTTGTATAGGTTTTATGACATTATTCACTGTTTGTTATTATCTTTATATACTTTTTTCAAATAAAAAAAGTTGCAATGCATTTATTATTGAATTATTTTTCCAACGTTTTACTCCAAGCCATTTGATTATGTCAGTATTTTATGCCTGATGGTTTTGTGCAAAAATGAAGATGTATATAATAGGAACTGTGTTAAACTTCTCAAATCTACATGTACATATTACTCTTCTTGACCCTCTTGAGGTTAAATACCAAAATTAAAGCTTGCATTATTTGGGCCCACGCAGAAATTTGTCACATCTAAGTGCTTAATTATCTAATTCAATGTTCTTCCATGGCGACGAATCTTAAGGATGTAAATGAATAATCTCATTACATTAATTTTACAAAGCAAGCTTAAGATACATATTGTGATTAATTGTCATGTGTACACATCTATTGGGATTTGTGAGTGATAAGTGTTAAGTAACTAGTATGTTGATGAATTAAGAAACCACAACAATTGTTTCACAGAAGCTTAGGATCTTGTCTAGTTTAAATAGTACCGGAAAGAGAATACTTGGTATGAAATCTTTACAAAATATAGGTCAATTTGCAAGTTTTAGAACAAAGCTATAGGCCCTTTTATCATCTGAATACAGAGCAATGTATAGCAATGCACGTTCACGAATGAGATTTTCGTCAATTAAAAGTAAATTTAAGGTTATCTTGACCATTTACATGATTTATTTCCCATATTTTTTACAAACTTGCTTGACTTTGTTTCTCCAATCAGAAATCGACTTACGTATTTTTCGGTACCTTCTTTATGAATAAAACGAAGCATTTCATAACTTTTCTTACAGGCGCGTAGTTGACACCAACAACAGAAAAAAAAATGATTCACTTAGAAGATAGAAATTACAGGTTTTTGCACCATTTGCCCCTGGTGTGTTGCAAAATTAGACAATTATGTATTTGGTCTAAAAACCTTCAAGCAGCGACAGGTCTTTTTGTACAAGCATCTTCTGCGACACAGAATCTCGGTTTATACGGTTTCGTCCGATGGGCAGGTCTTGGGATTTCATAGTGGTATTCAAACCCGTGACGAAAGGATCAATACCTTTCTCTGTGAGTCTAGAGCAAACGCTTTGACCACTGCTTTACGCGGGCTCACATAAGTTTATTTTGTAAAATTTTAAATAAAATACAAAGGGTTTCAATCCATATAATTCGTGAATATATACAGCTTTGTAATGCTAAAAATAAATGATATTTTAGAAATAATTTTGCTCATTTGCATAAGAAACGCCCACAAAAACTGTACAGTTACAACTTTAAATACTTACTTTTAAAGCAATCCATATAAATTCTTGTTGAATTAAATGTAAACTTAAGAAATGTATCTGTGTTATTTTAATTAGTTCGTGAAAACGAGTTCTCTCTAATTTTTATCTTTTAAAAAATACAAATGCTATAATTTTCTAAAAATATTAAAATAATACGTATAATTTTTTTTCAAATGTTCAAAGAGAGTGGTCAAGTTTTTCTTAAAATATTTTTGTGTACCTTTAAAATACCTTTTAAAATTCAAAGAATATTTCACTGAAAATTAATTAATCATATAACCTTTCAACTTTTTTAATCCCAAATATGTTTTGTTATCATTTGGACAGCAAAAGTAAGTTTGCTCTTCGTGATCAGCAGCTCAGTTTTGAAGTACAGTGTACTAATGAATGCACTGGATCAAGAAGATCTTACAAGTGATTTTCACTCATTTATTCCTTTATCAAAAGCATTTAAATCTTCACTTTCTTTATTTCAAACAATTTTAAAAGAGGAAAAAGTACTTAATGAAGAATTACTTTATTCATTGAATAATATACTAGAATATCATATATGAGAACATTTATTGTAGATCAGGGCTATATTCAGAGACCCAGAGAAGTCGACTTTTGTTATTCTCGAGGTAACATTGTCATAAGGTTTATTAAGCCATAACTAGTACCGGAAAGAGAACACTTGTATTATATATTTCTAGAGTATTAAAGGTCAAAATTTAGGTCAAAAACAAAACAAACTCAAAATATACACGTACATGGTACATGTACATGTGTTCAAAACCAAACATATGTCCATACTATAGCAAGCGATCCGCGAATCAAAAAATAAATTTCTGCAACATGTTTTAATTTTTGCTCACCTTTTACAAGGCCAATAAGCCCAAATCTAATGCCTTTGTCCTAGGCCTTTTTAAGATACTTAAGATCAAACCATCTCCTTTCTAAGTTAAAAAAAATGACCTTTATTCTTCAATGCATTTGGATAAAAAATAATATATATTTTTCCTTTGATAATTTTGAAGAAAATTTATCATTTAAACAAGGTGTGTTTAGGAGGATTTGCCATCTCTGTAGATAAAACATATTCCATAGACGACATTAGATGGAAAACATAGACCTGACATTTTTATGCAACTAGTCTTTCAAAATTTGATCCAATGATATTAAGTTGAATAAGCATACAAGGTTATTCTAACAACCATCACATTTGCAAAATGATGACTTTAAACGAAATTGTTTAAAGCATTTAAGCCTCAGCTTATTTGTTAGTAGCTTTATTACGTTTACAAATTGTTTGTAAAACAATTTCTATGAGTTTGAATCAACTGGAAACGCCAAATATGCAAGTAATGAGAGAAATTACTGCAAAGAGTTAAAGATAGAAAAGCAGGATACCCGCTCATCAAACGGGAAGGGTAACGACCTTAATTATATTATTTGATTTTAAAAGCCTAAAAATCAAGCTTTAAACCGAAATCTTTTTGTGTAACAATTTCCCATTTCATTTCTCAATTCAATTAATGATTCTTAGAATTCTTCAATACCATCTTGTAAGATGTTTACATTTATACCCCATAAAAGAACAAAAATAAAAATATCTTTACAGAAATCGAATTCCCTTTCATCTAACCTCAAACACCCTTGTTCATTAGGAGGATATGAAATTTAGACCTATACTCGGCACTTAAATCCATTATGCAGTGAGGATTCTTTTTCATACCAACGCCTACCGTGACACGAAATCTCAGTTTCAAGGTCTCATCCGAAAAAAAGTTATTTTCATTTCTAGCTAGTCCCTCTAGATTTGTGAAGAAAGTGTTACTTCCTTTTTTAAGTCCTAAGTTTGAAGCGGCGCAGTATCTATGTTTGATGTAGTTAATACGAACACCTTTGATTAGAAATGAACACTATATTGTGTCATCTACTACATGTCTATGTAGCATTCAAGTGGATTATCTAAGCTAACAACAATAGTCCTTTCATAGTTTAATTGCAACACTTACAATTTCTTAAGGGTATTAATGAATAACTTTGTGTAACGCTTATTTTATTCTAGAAAGACAACGTAGGAAATGAATCATTTTCATATGAAGGCCACTATAGTCGATATGTGTGAATGACTTTAAATTGAACCCAATTTAACGAGCCTCCATCGCCAGAAACACAGAACCGGCGCCATTTTTTTTGGAGGTCTTTTAGTATCTTTGACGGCTTAGAGTACCAGAAACAGAATCTTTCAAAGTATATTTAATGTAGAAATAATGAGCAAAGGTCAACATTTGTTCATGAAACGTGTCCTGTTATTTTATAACTGTAGTTTTATTATACTGTATTTTTCTAATTTACAAAAAAAGGCTCTCTTCACTATGCATTGTACGTCAGATTAAAAAAACAACACTCAAAATGATAAACTTTTTGGAGGCTTAAAGTATCTCTATTATGTTTACTTACCCTAATTGTGACTATATGCATAAGTCCCTGACGTCCGATTTAAAGCGTTTCTGCCATTTTAACTTTCGTATAAAACTGCAGGCATAAATTTAACTGAATAAATTGTTCATACAAAGAAACCCGGTTGTAAGTTTCCCAGTGCATACCAGAGTCACAAAGCAATTTTTGACAATATAACAGTCTCGAAGAGAATGTGAAAATTACTCAAAAAAGAATTTATAAATGAAGTCATATTCTTTGAATCTACTTCTTACATTACAATCAGGTCTAATGAACTCAGATAACAAAATCTGAAGCATATTTATTAACGCGTAATCTTTGGGTTTCCCCCCAAACTCTTTACATGTTCGAAAACGCGGTCAAATCTCAAAGATTGCACTGTCTTACAGAAGAATAAATTGGATTTCCAAATTCTAGATATATATAATATCAAACTCCTTAATAATAGAGTGTGCTCAATTTAAAATCTTACTTTTTTATTTAAAGTGATAAATATCTTATTTCTTAGAAACAGCTAGATTTGCCAACAGAATACACAGAATATAAGCCTTTAAGTTTTATTGACAAAAATCTTGCTAATTAACATATTCCCAAGCTCACTTTCAACAACAATTGACAGTGCTTTAAAAATGCATTAGTCTGGAAAGAAGGGGAACTAATTAGTAAAATTTGGAAGGCAACGCACTTTCAAAACAAGAGTAATAAGGACATTAATTGTGAAAGTTTCATATGTTTCTTTTGAATTCGTTGCCAGATATGAAGATTCTTTACAGCTAACACTAAGTAGTTTACATGTACAGTTATATCGAAAGTGAAAGAGTTTTACAAGATTTAGGCTGTTATGCGACATGTTTTTCACTAATAAGCAAGAGAGTTAAAATAAACTGTTACATTGACTTTTTATTTAGGCGGACTTCTTTTACTTCTTTTCAAACTTATTTGAAAGATTCAAATACAAAGTAAGTTATGTTGTTATTTGTGAAAAAAAAAAACCAGCGCAATGACATAATAGTAGTAAGATATATGTAATTCACGGATATTTGTTTGACATTCCTTCGAGAAATTTTCACTCTGATAGAGACGCCACCACTTCATGGTGGAGTGCTGCAATTTAGACCTGTGCACGGCAATTACGGCCATATTGAGCAGTGATGGATATTTTTTGTACCTGCACCTGCTTTAAAGGGACCTCGATTTACAAGATCTCATCCGAAATACAAACAGCCTTGTCCCGCAGTTCGAGCACGTGTCTTTAGAATAAACGCGCTAATCACTATGCCACGCTGATGACAAATGACGAATGAAAACATCCAGTATAAGATTGTGGCAGATATCAGACTTAGCCTCTCTCACTAGAAACAACTAGAGACCCCGATGCCATTTTTATTTGAGGTCACAGAGTATCTTTGATGCATGGCTAATAGTACCGGAAACAGAAACTTTCAGAGTACATTCAATGCAGAAATAAACACTAATATGTCTTGAAGGCCAGCTTTTGTTCATAAAACGTATGAATATATATAATCACTTTTTTTTTGTTATTTTTTTGTTTATTTATAGTTATCAGACGTGGTCCGGTTCTCATAACCATACATTGTACGTCATATTACAAGTAAACAATCAAATGATAATTCTTTGCCAAGGCTGACAGATACCATTGATGCACTTTCAGTGGCATTATTACTTTTGCCTAGTACTAAAGCTCCATGCATGTAATGAATCTTTAATGTCAAATTTCTGTCCTAAACTTGAGAGCGTTTAGAGAACTGTCAGTTCAACTTTCATAAGGAATTGCGGGTATTATTTTTCACTGACAGAATGTTTTCTTTTAACGAAACCTGTTGGTCTTCCTGTACATAACAGAGTGGCAAAGCCACGTACGTGTGTAAATTTGGCAATGAAAAATTAGGAATAAACGGAAATAAAATTAAAAGTTTTCATCTTTGAGTTTACTTCTTTAATTAGAATCAAGTTTAATTTATGAACTCGGTGACTTAAAAGTGAATTACATGTCCATGTTTAAATTCTACAAAATAATGTATATCAGAGAATCTTTGTTTTTCCTTAAAACTTGTTACATGTTCTAACACAACTGTCCTATATAAGACTGGATTTTATTTCCAAATTGTAAATCTACAGCAAACTTCCTTTTCTGATGGGAGATAATAAAGATAAAAAATAATGTGCTCATTTTAAGGTCTACCTTTTTATTTAAAGTAATATATTTCTTTTTCAAGAAAATCAAATTTTGCAACAGGATATAAGCCTTCGAGTTCCATTGCTAAGAATCGTGTTTACATTTTCTGATTTAAACCCATTTCTAACAATAAAAGTATTAATCTGGATTAGAGGGAAACTAATTTGTAAAAATTAGAAGGCAACGCACTTTCATAATAAGAGTGATAGGGAAATTGTGAAAGTTTCATATGTTCATTTCAATTCTTTGCCAAAAATCTTTTTTCTTGCAAACTCTTTACACGTAATGGTTTACAACTAATTATAACAGTTGGTGAAAGAGTTTTAAAACTGTACGTGGCTCTATGGTATTTTGCAATAGGAAAGACTATAGGGATGGGTTCATTAAGATATGCATATACTATGTTTCCTGACTGTGACATGGTTTTTAAAAGTAAGAAAAAGAGTACAAAATAGTCATTGACTTGTTGATTAGGAAGATTTTTATTTTTGATTAATTACAAAATTCTTTTTTCAGTTAGTTATCTTGTTAATTGTAAGAATTACATGGCAATGGCCTTATAAATAATCATAATGATATAAAAACGTCTCTTCGAGAATGATTGTTTTCACCCTTATGGGGACGACTCCACTTTTTGGATGGAGGGCTGCAAATTTAGACCTGTGCTCAACAATTAGATACTTTGAGAAGTGATCGAGGGATATTTCTGTATCTGCACCTAATTTAAAATGGAAACTATGTTTACAAGGTCTCGTCGGAAGGACCGACCTGCATGTAGGTTTGAACCCATTACGTGAGGATCAGCGCCTTTCTCCACGTCTCTAGAAACAAACGCGCTATGAACCACGCTAGTGACAAATGACGAATAAAAACATCCAGTCTAAGATTATGGACGATATCAAACAAAGCTTCTCTTGCTAGAAACAGAGACCTCGGTGCCATTTTTATTTGAGGTCACAGAGTATCTTTGATGGCTAAGAGTACCGGAAACAGAATCTTTCAGAGTGTATTTTGATGCAGAAATAAACTGCGAAGTCGAAGATTTTTGTTCATGAAACATATTGCGTATTTTTTGTTATTTGATACTGTAGTCCTCTATTTCTCAAAATTGGTTCTCTTTACCATACATTACGTATACATAAACTGTACAGCATATTACAAACAATTTCAACATTCAAAATGATTATCTTTGTCTTGGCTGAAAGATGTCTATTGCTGTACCTCTAGTACCATAGGCATTATTATTTTTACCAAACCTCCACTAAGTCTATATAATCCAAATTTCCCTATAGACTTGAAAGCTTTTTTGCCTCAACTTTTGTTTAGAACTGTAAACATTATTTTTGTGTCGTCAGCGGAGCAAAGCAGCATGATTAAGGAATCACTTTACCCGGCATCTGTCTGTCCGTCTGTGTAGCTGTCCGTCTGTCACATATTGTATCTCAAGAACCGTAAACGATATGGACTAAATATATATTTTGCATATTTATTGCTTGGCACTATGCCACTCAGAGTTGCAAAGTCAAGTGTGACAATAAAAGATCTAAAGTCAAGGAAAGAGAATGTGAAAAATACCAAAAAAGGAATTCAAAGTCTTCTTCCTTATGTTCCTTGAGTTTACTTCTTCCATTAAACAAAATTTGACTAATTGGACTTAAAGTGAAGAATTATACCATCTTTGTCTTAATTATACATGTATATAAAATACCGGTACATTAACCATCCCTGTTTCCTCCAACCTCTGTACATGCTTGAACATGCGGTCAACTCACATAGAGTGCATTGTCTTAGATGAGAATGGATGTATTTCCAAGTCTTGATCTACGGAAAAGTTCTTTTCTGGTGGAAGGTATTAAAACAGTATGAGCTCCTCCCTTTAAATCTACCTTTTTATTTAAAGTAATATTTTTTTTTCCATAAATTCAAATTTCGCAACAATTTATTAGCCTTCGAGTACGTATTATTGCCAGAATTCTTGCTTTACAAATTGTCAAGAACAAAAATATAGATATGTATATATTACTCTGTATAGAAGGGAACCTAATTTGTAAAAAAGTAAAATAGAAGGCAACACACTTTAAAAATTAAGAGTGATAAGAAAAATGTGAAAGATATGTACAATTCATTAAAAATCTTTGCAAGAAACCGCTGAAGGATAGACTAAAGGCCTTAATTGAGCAGCGAGGAATATTTTTCGTGCCAATGCGAAAGGGGACTTCATTCGGAGGAAAGGTCACCACGTTCTGCAGTCCATGCATGGTTTTCGAACCCTCGACGTAAGGATCAACTCCTGCTCTGCGTCTACAGAACTAACCCTCTAACCACTGCGTCACGCTGCGACTTTAAAATAATTCATATATATCAAACTCTGAATGAAACTTGGTTCTTTCAACATATCTCAGAAAAATATTGTAAATTTTTAAGACGTTTATCAAAAATGTTCACGAAACAAAATTCATACCAAAACTTGACATTGATTGCACGTATTTAGTTGTTCTGTATTTTTAAACAGATTTTTGTATCTTCGAACTCAGGCTCTTACTATTTCCTTTATGCATATTTTTTCCGCTACTTTTATATCAATACTTGATTTTTGTTGATAAACAATTGCGAATTCTTAAACTTTTTTAAAATCGACTAAATTGGTATACTAGAAGATCTATTTTTGAATTTTGTATCAACATCCTTTTTTGTCGGCTATGTTCTTCCGTCTGTGTTACTGAATCTTCTGTGATCGGAAAGACCTAAGATACTCAATGCACTTCCCTTTGAGTTTATTTTTTGTGGGCGTCAGTTTCCTCAACTCTAAATGAATTATATGAGAATTTTCTAAAATATTGCTGGTTGTGCTTACCCAAAACATAAAAAATAATAAAAAATAAATTCTTACCAGCATATCCCATTTCTAGAATGAACAAAATCTTGAAAAAGCACAATAAAATTTCCATTTTCGGCACAATTAATTATAAAATGACAACAGAGACAAAGTCAGAGTAAGCATCCAATCTTAAAGGAAGTTCTCACTGTACTATAGTAGTAATAAGAAGTTCTGGTAGAGTATCGGGCCATTTCCGGTTTATAAGCCGTTCATTTTAGCGTAATAAGGGGTGACAAAATGACTTTGTTTATACATGTACCACAAACTCCTAAAGATTTCCGGATCATTCTAAAGAGACAAGTGGAATTATGTTCTAATTATAAAAACATAGATAATTTTAATTAGAGCTTTAACATTATTTTTATAAAGAAACAATACATGTATATACCAAAATACGATATATAATTACAAATGCATGAACAGCTATATACAATGTATAATTTTTTGATTCCTGTTTCCAAGAAATTTATATATTTTTGATTTAAAAATACGTATATTAAGTGAAGTTAAGTTTGATTGATTGATTGTATGTTGTTTAATGTCCCTGTCGAGAATTTTTCACTCATATGGCACCACTTGCCGGTGGAGAGCTACATTGTACATGTTGTCCTATACTCGGCACTTAGGGCCATTGAGCAGTGAGGGATCTTTTTCGTGCCAGCACTTAGTTCGACACGGGACTTCGGTTTATACGGTCTCATCTAAGGACCGGTCTCCACGTCCCATAGTGGGATTAGAACCAGCGAATCACTAAAATAAATTATTTTCTACAAGTGAAAACCACTCTTTATAATCAATAAAATAAAATTGGATAAATCTAGGCATTTCAGGTCTCCGATTACCTTTATTATATATTATATTATATATGATACGGATAATGATTCATGGTTACATTTATTTTTCGGATAATCCACAACAAATTTAGAAGCATGGTGTACGTGTCCTCAAGAAATCGCAAACAAATTCAATTACTTCTTTTCTTTAATAATTAAGAGCTACCCACAGTTCCCCAACAAATGCCAGAAGGTTCATTTTCCATACCTTTTGTTATGAAAGCTTTCTGTACTTTCTATAACTCAAAAGCTACTGGTTTAGATGAAATTTCTGTTAAAATTTAAAGCAAAGTATTCGTGTCTTAGGAAATATTTTCATATTTTGAATTGTTCAATCAAGTCGGGTGTTTTTGTTGAAGTGGAAAAGTGCTAGGGTTACACCTTGTATAAAGCCAATTTTTTGCAACGTCGATATTACCTATCATAAGTAAAGCGAAAGACATGTTCACAATTCTTTTTATGAATACCTTACGCATAACAATCTTATCAATGAAAAACAATCTGGTTTTAGACCCAAGCATTCATGCGAAACAGCACTTCATAGTATAATCGAAAAATGGTTACAAAACATTGATAGTGGTAAACTTACTGGTGTTTTTTTTGTTGTAAATTACATATTTAAATTTGGAAGAAAACTATAACAAAGAAAATTAGACATAACTATAGGCGTCCCTCAATCTACTTGGGCCATTGTTCTTTATCCTTTATGTCAATAAAATGCTTAAAACATCACATGTATGCTGATGATACTTTCGTTTGTTATTGAAAATAAATTACAACGATCTTATCAATTAGATTGGATGGAGAAAAACAAGTTAACAATCAATCTTAAAAAAACTCAGTGCATGTTAATTGGTACGGAACAAAGATTAAGAAACGTTTGATTTTATTTGAAAATATATCTTCTTCTGACAACTTACATTGAAATTTTATAAATCTCAAAATATTTGACATTTTAAAAATCTTTAATACAATTGTTTTTCCCCATTTTAATTATTGCTGTACTGTTTGGGGCAATATGAAAACAAAGAAGGTCTTAGCATACTATGTAAACTCCAAAAGCATGTATTTTTCTTTTTATACACCTACATCGGAAATGTTTTTACACTGAGATGGATGCCAATTAATGATTATTTTATGTATAGAACTGTCATCCTTGTTTTTAAATAGGATTAACCCGATTATTTATATGTTTTTATTTTTTCCACTCAAAGTAATTCCTTTCAACTTTTATGGTTCCCAGCTATGGAATAATATGCCAGAATTTTTAAAGAATTGTCCATCTTTGCAAAGTTTTAAAACATCTTACATAAGAAAAAATTTTTATTTAAGATGATAATTCCAATACACAAACCATGTGTTTATAAACAGCTTTATAATTACTGAGTATATGTACATAACTGTATATAAGGACCACAATTGAACTAGTTTATAACTAATTTCTATTCTGTATAAATAAAGGATATTATTATTATTATTATTATTTATTTAATAATGTAATTTTTGAAGCCTTGAACCAATGTCGATTCATTGCGATATCTTTGTGCGCATACTTCCCTAAATCGACCCACTTGCTTTGAGTTCTGTAAATTACAATTTAAATTTAGAAAACTATAACAAAGAAAATTCTGATCTTACGTCGATTAAAATCTTACATGTTTTAAATAAAAAGATTTTTTTTTAATAAAAATCATTTAACTTTATTCTGAATACGCGGTATATTCTTTGCCCTAACTAGATGAATATCGTGACTAGGTCCCGTTAATAATTTTTTTTTTCCACTACTCCCCTCAACTATTCGTGAGACGGTCCAACAATTCCTCCTGTAAATACTTATATAAGGTCAATAAATAGCTAACAATGTCAAAGTCATAATTCAATTATTATTTATTGATGTCATTTTTGTACATGTATATATGGAATATATGTTAATAATGAATGTATAAAAAGAAATACAAATCAACTATCTATTAAAAGTTTACCTAGTATCTGCTGCATAACACAAAGATAATAATTGAGACTGTGTTCAATTATAAAAATACATGTATATTTAATTATTTATATATGCAGTCAATTTCACATTATCAGAACTTCCCATTTAATGATTAAATCATTTAATTTCTAGATCTTTGGTAAAATATTATGTATTAGCTATCATCGGTTTATAAACAGTTAAGCATAACAAAGCAGTACAGTGTATTTAAAATAAATTGAGAATAAATCCTTTCACAATTGTTTAGCTATGTCCATTTGTTGTT
Organism: Saccostrea cuccullata; assembly: GCF_032062105.1. Taxonomy (NCBI): domain Eukaryota; kingdom Metazoa; phylum Mollusca; class Bivalvia; order Ostreida; family Ostreidae; genus Saccostrea; species Saccostrea cuccullata. The sequence continues at coordinate 79,658 of NW_026921069.1, forward strand.
CCACGAAGGGCTTTTGCAGCCTGGAGTTTGGAACGCGCTGATGCAAATTTCTCCACAACCATTTTATTTTCCGGATCAACGTCTAATTTAGAAGTATCGGTCACGATTCTTGCTTTTATAAATCCTTTCATTATGGCGTCTTGGACTGGTAGTCGTTCATTGGTTACATTGTTAACATATTCCCCACTCTCTTTATTTAGAAGACCTTTATTCAGCGCGTCAGCAAAAGACACTTTTTCATTGGTTTTTTGATCAAGCACTCCGTGCACTGCATAAGTTCTCGTCATGCTTTCTGCTTCGTGATGCTCGCCACCATTTTGATATTCTACTTGGACAAGGCCACTCGAAATTGCATCATCAATGCTCATCAAATCACCAGTTTCTGTCTTGTATGTGGAGTCTGCTTTGTTAATAATTCCTTTGCTAACAGCAGCCGATAATGTCATTTCCTGTTCCGTTTTGGGGTCAATCACACGGCTGATTGTGTAAGGTCTGTTCTCCTTGGTTGTTTTAATGGATATGATGCCATATGATTTTTTCTCTTCGCGGATTTTCTTTCTAGATGTAAATTCAAACATGATGTTGCCATTGTTCATAGCTTCAGTAATAGAACAAGTGTCTCCTGTGTCTGGATTTATGTAACTGTTTGTCGTCTGGTCGATGATTCCCAACATAATGGCTTCTTGAAGAGTCAACTCTTTGTCTTCGTCACGTGGGTCAGTCACGGACGTTATGACGAAAGTTGATCTCTCCTCTTCCACTGATGACATCACCTGATCTGTTGATGTCACCGTTGTTTCTTCATAGGTTTGATAGGATTCTTCTTCCTCAAGAGCATCAACAGTGTCCATCTCTTGTTGAAGAGGCTGTTAATTATAGAAAATTTATCAAGATTCCTCCTTACAGGAACACAATATTCAGTATTTTACTTGAATGAAATAAGAAAGAGCCTTTTTTACCTGAACTTGACAGACAAGTAACTCTTCCAATGGTTTTCTGTTTTCGGACGGTAATGGTTCTTTTGGTGTTTCAAATAATGTTACAGAACTTGATGAAGTTAGATCATTTTTCTCCAGTTCAAGACTTGTGTCCCAAAACCTGCAAATTTATCTTGATATAACACACACATTTATACTCCTTAAATTTATCTGTTTATGTGAAATAATGGTTCAGCAAAATATCTGTTTCAAAATTAGTTAAGTTCATTTTTAATGCAAACAATACATAGTGAGCTTACTTGACAAAATGAGCTGAAGTCACGAATTTCAGTTCTTCCCACTTATCACACACAAGCAGGAACTTCGGTGACTTCAAAAGCTCAACAATTCCTTTGTACGTTTCCCAATAGGCCCAGAAATCCTATGCAACATACATTGTATATGCAAGTAAAAGATTGAAATTAAATGAAAGGTACACTGGATAATTAAAAGAGTAATCTAATATTCTTCTGAACACATAAGTTAGAAAGAATAATTTTTTACCTTGTAATCATTGAGAAGGTCTTTGAGGGACTTTATTTGAACAACAACTTGAGATAGCATTTCTGAATCTGCAAGAAAACATTGAAATTGCAGAGCAAAATATTGTTTTTAAAAAAGTCTTCAAATAGAAAATATTCAAAGTGGCTTAAAAACTCACCTTGTGCGACTGTTTTGTCATTTGGTTCCTCCAAAATCATGTTCAGTCGAAGGATTTTCTCTTGGAGCTCCTCAAATCCTCCATAGCCATTCCAGTTTTTGAGGAGTGTATCCTCAATGTATTTCAGCACATCAGTAAGTTCTTTCTTATCCTTCTCTGGCATACACTGAAGCATCTGAATCTAAAATGAATTGTAGTCTTGTATTAAGACAAAAAGATACAATGTCATGTAGATGAGTAAGATTCCCTGAAAAATAAGTTGTGGAAGAAAGAATGTGAAAGAAATGCTTAAAAGTGTGTGTTAAGGTGGAAAAAATGGATGAAGTGTGGAAAGAGAAGTCTTTTAATTTGGTGTAAACAGTGTTCTAAGTTGAGATGGACCATTACAAGTTTCAAGCAATAAATAAAATTAACTTTGATGAATATGCTAACCTCTTGATCTGTCCAGTCTCTGAATACCAAACCCATGAATGCAATCATCTGATAACCTAACCGCTTGATGCTGGTTGTCCAGATACCTAATAACTGTATTCGTAATCTAAAAACAAAACACATGGATTTCTAAGGATAACCATGATTGTACCAAAATGCAAGGCTACTTACACATGTTTCTTACCAGTTTCCACTAGAAAAACCCATAGGTTTTAAAGCTAACGTTCCAAGTAAAATTATTATTGTTCATTCTTAAATCTGGGAATCTACATTTACCTAAGGTGTCCTTTTTTAAAAAGTAAATATACTTCAAGTCTTTTATAATTTTCTGGTTCTCTGGCAGAGCATGTTACCTGATCACTGCTTCTAAAGCCTCACTAGAGGGACCACGAATTAGAAGTATCACAGATGGAACCAATGCAGATTGACCTTTTGCATTTTTTACCTGAAAAAATTATTTAAATTGATTTATTCACCTGGAAACCGTTCCTCAAATATCGGTCCATCCGATTATTGATATATGCTGTGAATGTTACAATATAGAAAAACATTAAACTGATTTAATTCTGATTGATTTTTTATTGCTTAATGTTGATATAGCGAGTGTGAGTTTCAAACATACAAGCCAATTCCCTTTCTTGCTGTTGTCAATGAGTGTAAGGGTCTCTCCTTCAAGAAACTCAATCTGGAAATTGAAGTACATTTAAATAAAGATTATGTTTAAAATTATTGACTTTATTATTTTGTACAATATAATTATCTACTAAGGAGGGATACTGAATGCTTGCAGCTTTACCTCGTTAGTTTTGTAGTCAGTAAGGGAAACAACTGCGATTGGTTTGGCAATCTTCTCCAGCCTCGTTTGGATTGGAACAATGTCACGTGCTCTGTCAAACAGACTGTCGACTTTGCTTTGCCATTGGAGGTAAGCTAAAAGCACGTCCTGAAAACATACAAAAAATGCAGTCTGAGTGGGGAAATATAAATCACAAAGATGAAAACTCTGTGCATTCTTTATGATAAAGATATACCCAAAGTAATATTGCATGTGAAGCCGGTATTAAGAATTACAACTTTAGTTAAATACTCAACAGGTACGTAGCAACGGGGGGGGGGGGCAACATTACCTTAACTATACTAAAATGTCCATTGAAAAGACTTTTTGCACTTTTTCAGTATATTTATAGCAAGGAAATAGAAAAATTGGAATACATGTAGTTGGCCCTGAAAAAAGTTGGACCCCCCCCCCCCCCCCCCCCCCCCCCCCCCCCCCGAAATAGGATTTCGACTTTGGGCAACTTTTAATGTTTCGTTTTTTTTTTTGCTTGTCAACTTTTTTTGGGTAATTAAAAAAAATTTTTATGCCCCCCCCCCCACTTTCAAAAAAAACTTTCAAACTCTCAAGTTTACAGCAATTCACAAAAAAGGAAAACGAAGAAACATATTAATGATATTCCTAGATTAGGTAAAATTATATTTAATTCCACGCCACTTACATGTAGTTAAACATGCACATGTATGTATAACTATAGTTTATTTGATTAATTTATTAAAACATTTATATACTTATCTCCTCGTGAGAGATTTTTATCATAAAATTAATTGAAATAGCATTTCAATCAAAATTTCAATTTTTCAAATGCATTATATTGCAGGTAAACAAATATAACTGTGCTAAGCATTACGCAGTAAACGTTACATAATTGTACAAGAACCGAGTCATGTGTTTAGTTTACGCAATAGAAAAGGCACACACAGTAACCAAACGATTGAGATCTACATGTAACGCAAGAACCACGAGTAAAATCCTCGTCGTTTAGTTTCGACTGATCTTAAAGATTAGGAGTGAAGTAGAGGGTCCTTTAGTAGAAAAGTTGCGGTGTAACGCAGCGACAGAACTATAGTACTACGGGGCCCCTAATTAGTCTCCAACGAAGACAGTACTTACCGCGGAAATCGCTCTAATAGCAGATTAGTACTAAGGTACTTAAGAAGGGATTGAAATATAATACGCATTCCTTGATGTTTCTACTGGACTTCTAAACAAATAAAGACTCATCTAGTGTTAGTCAGAGTCACAGTGTTATTCATTAATTACGCTGTTAATTCAACCCAATAGGCTGGGTTCGATTTTAAGAAGGTTCGAATCAAAGAATTAGATTTAACTGCATTGTTGTCTGCATGCAATGTGTGAAAGCAAGTGCATACACCTGCAAATGGTAAATTATATCTAAGTATAACCATAGGACAATTTATAGAATTGATATATTCTGTTTGACAAAGCACCTACAATTCATAATCCTATAAAAGCATTATTTCATCTTCTTTAAGTTAATTAGATTTCCGTATGTCTCTTCGATCTATTCTTTTCCTTAACTAGCCGTGTACTATATAATGCAAGTTTCAAATGATAGAAAAGATTATTTCAGCAAGTGTTCTTATAATAATTATAGAATTATTTAGGATAGTTAAAGGATATAAAATTGATTTCTTTTTTCTGAATATTAAATTCACAACAATTTAAACAAAGCACAAGTTTGGAGGACTGTTTTGGCATTTCTGATTTTATTCTTTAAATACATCCGTAACATCTGTCTGTAATCTAAAAACATCTGATTGTAATATATGAATACATGTCTGTAATCTGTAAATAAGAAGCCTCGATTTACCTTCATTTCATCTTGTATGACCTTGACATCGGAATGGTCACCGGTTAGTTTGGATCGGTCAAAGGTTAAGTGGATACGGGTCAAACTGGTGTTCATCCAGTATTCCACTTCATCCACCTCGTGGAAAAACTGGAAGGAGAATAGCAACCACTTTTGAATCCACTATTCAAAATTCAAGTATATTACAAGCTTTATTTTAAAAACTGTGAGTAATACATGTATTAGGATTTTTTACCCGGTAACTAACATCTCTTATCCGTTGCCCTTCCCCTTCAACAGAATTTCTAACGTTAAATTTATAAGGAGCTAAAAAATTCTGTACGATTATAATGAGGGATTTATGAAAAGGCGCGGATCTAATAAGTCTGTCGAGATATCATAATTATAGATTTATGAAGAAATAGTTCAAAAACACTTTCTTGGGAATCCTTTTTATAGAGAACTGTAAATGACTCACTTCGTGAAACATTGCAGCGTTTCTAAGATGGACTTGGGAACATTGCAGCATGGTATCAATCCACCGCCAATTATTTCTGACGGCAATATGACAGTTCTACATATAAGGAAATAGATTATGATGAAAAATATACAAACAACTTCTAAACATTCAAATATAAATTCTAATAGCAATTACGTTTAAAATTCAGCATAGTAGTAAATCTAAGCAATATGGTTAAAAAAATTTCAAATATTCAACGCATATAGAAAAAAAGTTATACTGCATATTGCATAAAAAGAAAAGTCAAACTCATTTTTTTCAAAATTAGTTATTTTAAGTTTCAGGCTTAATTGTCATGTGTTTTAAGATATAAAGTTACTTCCATTCTTTTTGTTCAAAATGCAATAAAAACAAGGCAGCTACCATTAAAATTAAAAGATTAGAACTGACCTTTGCTGTTTTGACCAAACTCTCGTTACTTTGGGACTTTGCTCCCGTGTGTTTATTGTTTTCACCTAAATTGACCAGGTGCATGGCACGTGCATCGAAATCACTTGTCAGATTCTAAAGAAAAGTTAAATGATTTTTTTTTTAAATTGACATTTCAACCGATTACATGTACCAGTGTTTAAATTGTACTGGAACATGCGGGTTTTTACATTCCTCGTCAATAATTTTTTTTCTCCGTTTTCAATTTTTATTAAAATCTTTGTTTAAATGTTTTCATATGGTTATTTTATTTCTGAGAGAAAGAAGTAAAGATTTGAAGAAGCACCTCTATCTGTTCTTCTAAAGATGCTATCCCATTTAAAACTTCCATACATGACGACCTTTTTGACGAAATGGCCTGAAAGTAGAATAGAGTAATTAGAGTTATCTCTCTTTGTATGTAAAAGGTTCACCAATCTAGTGGTGAAATATGGTGCATCAAATAATATGCATTATTATACTTGCCGAAGTAAACAAGTTTTCATTCAGTAGATTAATCTTTGTCTTGACTAGCTCGTTGGCTTTTGATTTGCACGGAATTCGATTTTCGAAAAATGAAAAGTTGTTTGTTTCGGAATAATCTTAAGTATATGGAAATACGAACCTTTGCCGATTCATATGAATTTGCTATTTCTTTTGTGTCTTCATTGGAAACTTTCTATGAAGGAAAAACAAAATCATTTTTTACAAATGAAAACAGAAATGCGGAGTTCCAAATTTTATAAGTACCCCAATATAATATTTCAATGATTAAATTGTATTGTACTTCAATTTTTAAAACAATTAGAAGTACACTTTAGGTCTAAAATATTTGTATGAGGATTAATTATACATTATGATCAAAGTCGTAAATAATCTTTCTAACACTACCAATCCCCAAAGTACTAAGAGGAAGTACTTCATCCTTGGAAAGCCTACGTTACTTACATGTCGGGTCATGACCCTTTTGATGTTGTCTTGGTAACGGAGAAGTTCGGTACTTTTATTTTGTTGTCGAATCGAGGCTTCCAATATGGCTGCTTTGCATATTCCAAATGGATCCGTTTCTAACTCATTCTAGCATTTAAAAAAAAAACATGATCTGTGTTAACATTACACCACAAGATGGTTTTACGTCTTTGTTGCAATATGCATACTATTTAATATCCTTTTTACATGCTCAATAATGTTACTTTTTAAAAAGAGAGAGGGAGGGTATAAGGAAATTAGATTTTTATTGTTTCTTTGGTCATCAGCATGCATCTTCCCTTCCCCCACGAATTAAAATTTTAATTGGCATTATTATTCACTCTCCCAGTTCACAGCAAAAAATATAAACAGATTAACTTCTCAATGTCCTCGTTTGTATTTACATTCAAAAATATTTTTAAAACCCGTTTTAAATCGGTTTGAACTTTTATGTCAAGCGAAATTTAACTGCTGTCTGGATGATTAATTCATTCATTCGGAGTTTACTTTTTAAAAAAATCGGTTAACAATGTTCAAAGTAAAACTCAAACGATTTATGTTCGTTTTTTAAACTAACCTGTGTATTTAGCAGCCACTCTAAGCATTTCTGTATATCTTCTTTTGCCATCTTTTTCTATAGAGAGAGGAAAAAAGCAAACTTAGACAAACTTATCTGAAGGTGAGTTTGATGATAACATGTAAATTGAATACTGTATAGCAATAATTTACATGGCGGTGAACTTTGCCCTGTCATTAACCTTGAACATTTGCGTAATTAATTCGATGTTTAAAGATTGGGTTATTGAGGAAGGTGTGCCCATTTCCTTGGATCGATAGGCAAATGTGTAAAACTAGAGAAAAGAAACAACATAATCAGGGGAAGAAATGGTGCGTGTTATAGCTTTTTAAACATTCAGGTCATCTTTGCAAATGATTTTGAATATAATCAGCGACAAGACTTTTCCAAGAAAGAACAATCATTTTGTTCTTTCAACTTTTTCAAACAAAAGTAAAATACTCTAAAGTGTCACATTACACACAGTTTTTTACTACATGTATGCATCAATAGATAACCTCAGCAGGTGGTATCTTTAAACCTCATTGACAACTGACATTGATGACATTTTTAAGAGAAAATGACCACATGTACGATTGCTTTCCGGTTTAAATTGATTTCTAGTCCATTTTCTGGAGTCAAATCCCCAATAAAATACGCGACAAACAATTTATATGCAAAATAGAATGAATACCAAACTAGTTTTTTTATAAAAGCTCTTTGAAAACAAATTGATGAAATAGGACCTCTTCGATAAAGCGAAAGGTGGTGCAATTCATTTCAAAGTAAGATATACCCTAATTTCACAGAACCATTAAACACAATGAAATTAATGACATTTCAGAACTAAAAGACACTTACTGTGCTACTTTGAAACAATATCTATACACAAAAATCCTTAAATGAAATAAATGTGTTGGACATCAATTGAAATGGTACATGCATATGATAATGTTGCTTGTTGAATTGAGCAAATATTAACTTTCAAGTTTTAAGAGGAGGAATCAAGTTAAACAAATTCAAACTATGCATAAAACCTGTTTTAAAAGGAAGAAAACATGTATTTAGCATAAATTAGACAGAAATACCTTAAATGCATAAAGGAGCACAGCATACAAAGTAAATATGTCGGTATAACCGGTCCTCAGTTTTGTCTGGGGTATGACTCAAGTCTCAATCAACCCCAGCCAAAACAGTGTCACCTGACATAGCAAAACCCTCCCAGGTAATGCCGACATTAAAATTAAAGACTTGGAAATAAATGCCATTCACAGCTGTTATATAATTAATAACCACTATCAGTATTGGCAATCGAATTGAGTATTGTCGTTTACATAAAACACAGTATGCATAAATGGAAATCATCTTATCATTAATCAAATACATTGAGGCGTAAAACACAATCGCACCTAATCGGGTCTTTCCGGCAGGCTTCCAATGTTTGTTTTTTTCGGATTTTGCCAAAAGGTTGCAATTGGTGTTCAACATATGCTTGGGGAGGGCATACAAGTATGAACCGTGACAATACATGTATCATACTATATACATCTCATACGAAGCAAACAAAAGAAGGCCAACTTAAAAAAGACCTAGCTAGTACTAGAAGAAATTGAAATTTTCCCCATATTATTTTTGGATTGTATTTAACATTTTTCACAGCAGCTGTGTTGTAAGCAGAACTTGACTGAACTAACCTTTTTGACTTTCGGTGCATCATTCCGTTTAAACGAAAATCGAAATGCATCCCTGCAGTAAAACCAGAGGATAACGAAAGTCAGCATGATGAAGAAGCCTGCGAACGAATAGTTTCTATCCCTTACCAATTCTATAGAGCGACAAGTAAAAGTACGAAGTCCAATGATAATACGATTAGCTTTGTATTAGATTTTCTTTGTCAAAGATCGATATTAAATGCTATATTTACAAAATTATTAATTCTTTGATTATTAAACAAAAAAAGATGGCTTGATTTCAAACCAAGAACACAAACATGCAACATAGAATGTGTAATCCGGCATGCACTCAAATCCGATGAAAAAGAAATCCTTGTTTTTGAATGCGTCCATGATCCTCGCCTTGTCGATAACACTCCCGGAACTTAAAAGGTAACAATATCAGGGGGGCATTAATGTTGTCTAAACGCCTACTCGCTCCTCCTCTTCAAAATGCACAACATTGCGCCAGGTAATACGTAAGTTTTCGATATACGATGAGCAAGCATTAAATATTTAGTTATCTTTCCATGCTCTGCCAAGGTAAGTTTCAAATAAAATGTATTACAGCCTGCTCTTTGATGTGTTCAGAATATTAAATACTTTAATTCTTTTTTTTTATTTTCCTTCTCTCTATTTAGAAAGAGTTTTAGGCATAGGCTTACTACTGCCTTCGTATTTGATGCGTGAAAATATTTTCGTAAGTTGAAAAAAAATGTATAAGCTTCATCGATCAAAAATACCTGAAGGCATTTTGTTCACATTTAAATGATTCAAAACATTTAATCCTCTAATGCAACAAGTTTAAAATGTTATTCCGGTTTAATTGTTTATTTGGGCAGGTCACACATTGACAATGGTCACCATGAATGATTTTGTTAAATTTTACTTTCACAAACTGTAGGCGTATAGTGTAGTAAACTATGCACATTTTTATCAAAGCTGGTAAAACTTGTCGCAGTAAACATGTTTACAAATTTACATAAAAGTACAAAACTTCTTAACTTCCTTAAAAACAACTCAATAAAATCTGTGTGTCCTTTTTGATATAATAATAATACATTGATGTGGTTATAGTTCTTCATCATTCTAACATGATCATCAAAACTGTGACAGTAAATGCCCATATACTATGAATTAATCATCAGCTAGCCCTATGAAATTTCATGGCTCCTATTGAACATGAACTGACCAAGGAGTAATAAAAACCACAGAGACATCCCAAAGGCCCGAAAGTTTTACCTCGTCTTAATTTAAAAGACACATAATCTTCATATTAAATCAACTGATTGTCATTTCATTTCTTAGTTATTTTGAAGTTAAACATTACAAAATCAATAGCGGGAGAAAAGAGCGTCAGGTTCTTAAAAGTAACCATGCATGCAACTGAAGAGTATAACTTCACAATTTTTTAGATATGAAAGAGTTAAGATGCAGGTGTTCAAAAGCAGATCGTCTCATGAAAAACATACAGTCAACTGGAGGGAAATTATAATAGCTCAAAAGTTGCCAAAAGAATCTATTCAAGTAATGCTGGACAATAAAGGATTCGGAGAGAGATAGCACACAAATGGCCACACAAAGAGCATATATCTATTTATAGTAATTGTGAGTGACGTAATTATTTCCTGGAACGCCCCTAATGGTCACCTCCATCTCTGTTGTTACAAAGCTTACTAGCCATACCGTGACCCCATATCATCCCTACTGTATAAGGTACCCAGGCTATTGTAATCTCTCTCCAAGGGCTCGTCGTGTTTTAATGCGCAAACAACGAATGAAATGAGGAGATAATTATAACTTACAGTATTCAAGCCTCAAAAGTCCATACAAATAATGCAAATCAGGAGTAGAACAAACATGGACCTTTAAAACATCAGAGGTGGAATCAGAAGCTATAGATGAGCGAGCATCCCCAACCGAACGGTCACACCCGCCGACAGATTTTGGAGGACTTTCACCCCTAAGGCCCGACGTTGTCAATTATCTAGAATCCTGCTTCACCCCTAAGGCCCAACGTTGTCAATTATCTAGAATCCTGCTTCAAGTTGCTTGATTTGATTCAGGAATCATAAAGAATGAAGGAAGTTTAAACAGGTGTATGACATTAAACAGGTAATGAAACTACAATTTACATGTACTTGTACATACTTTGTCTATGGTTTAAACGTTCACTAACAATTCACTTTTTCTACCATAGTCCAAAGCAATCTCTACCCAGAGTTACAGTTCCACTTACATTAGCATAATACGCCCTCTGGTGAGAGACTGAGTCTAAAGAAGGAAAGACAAATACATTCTTCTTTATTTGTTACTTCACTAGAATTTTAGATATCAAAGAAGCGTAGGTCTACTTATTTGCTTACATGACTAGAGTTCACGAATATCTGAGCATAGGTAGCTACGTGACCCTTTATGTAGGGTTAAACTTCTCAATAACATTAAGTAAAAACTTAACACACTAGGAGATGCTTTGATGTATCACTGGGTTTTGAATTATTCAAAAACGTAACGAAGTACAAAACCATAAAAAGTCTCAAATTCAATCCTTACTGAATATAAAGGTATTCAAATATACACTCTAGTATACGCAGAAGTTGTTTACAGTAAATATGCCAACAAATAGTGTAAATATCCAATACATGTATTTTGTGGAAAATCTTCCAAATTGAACCCAAATGTATATCTATTATATCTATTCAATATTTGTATATTGAAGGGGAAATTAGCACGAGTACAAAAACAGGGGTACAATTTATGGTATGTCCGTTTTTATAACACTGCATTGCAAAATCCTTAACAATCCTCCACAGCAATCACTGAAACTCATATCTTAAAGCTTATTGAAATAATAAGAGTGTTGCAGTAAATATTTCCATTACAAATTAAGCTTCTTTTTTTTTTAAAGTGTCATACTATTTTTGCAGGCCAAAGTTTTAGTTCGCTCTTTACTTTCATTTGTTGCAAAGTTTGATATACATGAAAGAAATCAAAAAGTCAAATCTTGTCAAGTCATTATCATGCTTTTTCATCGACTTCATCAACCATGTCTTGGTGATAATGATGAATCAAGATTCGCTGGAAGATATAGAAAGCGTTCATACCGATTATAATCAACATTCTGAAGACAAAACACCTTGATCGCTTGAATCAGTCAGCCCAGACGTTCTTACTGCCTATGAATTTATGAATGTCAATGTGTATTTTATGTGTAATTTCTGCCATATTCCTCGTTAAACGCCTTTGATCTGACAGTCAGAATAGGCAAAAATTAATCTTCGTCATAAAGTGATCTTGTTCACACAATATCGTGCTTGTCCATAGTTATCATACAATAATTACTAAAATCACAGTATGAATTCTAAAATGCGGCTTCGCTACTTCTTTTTTTTTTCATTCAGCGAATTCCGCAGATACATGTACAGAGAATCTATTGTTTCCAAATTGAAATATTGACTGTACTTGTTTCAAGTTTACAAGAATCAAAGGTCAGTTTTTTTAAGGAAAAATATTAACTTACTATGCATTAATGAAGTGTACTCTCCGAATTCAAAATTTATATCGAACTGCAAACACAGTAAACTGATGAGATTGAACGGTTGAAAATCCGACTAATATTTAAATAGCCTTTCTGCCCAAATAAAAGTCAAGAGAGCGATTAATAGGGTTGAAAATTCACGGCAATTGTGTATCTACACCTTTTGTGATTTCTACCAGCAATGAATTACGATACCACATCTAAATACTTCGCTACCAACCCTGCAGGCAATGCTGACAATAGAACGGGGAATCAAATCTAGCTTAAAAGAAATCTTAAAATAATTAATAAACATCGAAAATTGCTGTCGATTTAAAAGTTATGTAAAATAAATATTAATGCAGATGCCTATTTTAAAACAAGCAGTAAAGAAACTTTATAATATTACTTCCATTTGAAAAATTCTAACTTTTAGGCAAGCTTTACAAGTATCTTACCTGTTTTAGTACCTAACAGTTAAAAATCATCAATTTCCTAGAAAGAAAATTTCAATAAAATCACAGCTTTTTGTGCTCCAAAGGATCGACACCTTGTCGGTGTGTGATGTGAGGCGGACAGGTATGAAGAGAGTCTGTGTAAATATTTGGGGCCCTCCTTACACAGGGGCACAGATAACTATCAGATTCTTCAACTGTTATTGTCACTTGTCACACACATATACCGGTTTTCTTACTTTTATTACAAATTTAAAGTGCTGGATTAAATGCTGTGAATGAGTCAATATTACGTAAAAAAAAATATCACTTATAATTACTAATACCTTGACAGAAATTTTAGAAGAGCTCCTTTTCCACTGATTTGAAGAAACTATAAATTCTTGAAATTCTTTTTCTAATCAATGTCCCAAATATGCTATAATTTGCATATTTTTAGAATCTTAAGATGCATATATGAAATCATACAAATGATCGATCAAATCAAGCGATCCATGATGATTGAATTCCTGAACGGATTTTACAAAGGAGCTGTAGTCTAAAGGCTTAAAAAGCTTTTCAAACCTGAATAAAAAATCCCTGCAGTTGAGCTGCTTTACAAATGGTTATGTAGGTTAAGGTAACCTGACCGCTCCCCGTGTAAGATTTACATATATGTTATATCAAAATAAGAAAGATCACGCTAGGGAATTTTTTACGTTCTCTGCACCTTGCCCTGCAATTTCTGTTGCCACTACCCAATTTAGCATCGTCAGTATGCAGTTATAGTGTTTGTAAAGATAGCGAAGTGAGAGGTGTATTTTTCATTGTTCAAAATGAATTGCACATATCTTCCCAATATGTACAAGCCTACATAGAAGAAAAATTATTAATATATTTTTTTCTCTATTTCCAGACACTACGGCTTGAAAAATACTCAACAATCGCAAACACTACTATCATTTTGTCAATGATGATACAGGAAAAGAAAACCACTTCCGCGTTGCAAGTATTTGTTTTATATCTCTTTACAAGCTGCTTTTACTACATGTATTGAACAACGAGTGCAGCTGTCAATAATAAATCAAAGTGCACGTCTTCACCGGAACACTGCACACCTCTTACCTGGTATTTCAGACGCCCTATGCCACCAATAGACGAGAAATGAATCCAGTTATAACCGTGTAAAACCTCCTCCGTGGAATTTAAACCGTGCGACTCCACTTTGACAAATACGGAATAATCACCGATTTCCCCAATTATTATTACTTTATTTCATTATGCCACGTGCGATGCATACATAAACGTACTGTATATTCCAATGATGGCCTGTTATATTTTGTCCACTATCAAACTGTCGTCATTGACATGTGGGGAAATAGATATAAAAGCGCTTACATGTATAAAACCCCATTGTTTAAGGTATTTACTTGGCAAATAATGAACGATACTTATATTTGTTATACCTGAGTAAGTGATGTAGTTTTCTTACCTGAACGGTCCAACGCAACCACATAATAGGCACCACTAGACCCGATTAACTCCAAAACGACCTAAGCGTTCTAAGTCTATCCAAAATACATCTGACACGATTACATGGCCTCGTTAAATTATAAATTTATAAAAACTACTTCCTGTCTAGATGAAAAATTTACCACCAAGGATGCTAAAAATGGAACATTTACGTTCATTCAGTCAAGTCGTCATGTACGCTCTAAAGCGGAATAAACTTAGGGGGTGAAAGTTTGTCAAAGATTAATTGCTATGCATTGTTTAGCGACATATTTGCATTGTTGAGATTGTCTGGCGGTGAAGAAATAACAAGCATTGAATCTCATATAAATCATTTTTATACGAGGTCCGGTATCTCAGTATTAAAGGACAGTCTGTTATTTACGATCAGGTGTAAGGACCCAGCCCTAAACAGTGTTTAAATTGGACTTAACCATAAGAGGTATTGGCGCAAATTGAAAATTCTGTTTTGAATTTATGATTCTTTTTAGGATGGTTTAATAGGAAGGTACCTGGAGACGCCCAGCAAAACTTGCACACCAACAGTATTCAAAAGATAAAAATCGCTGCATAAGCAACTGAATCATAACAGTTGCTATTGATTAAAGTACAACGTAATTTTACAGACTAGAACTCAGATCATAATGCTCATTATGATAAAACACAAAGTTCTGTTTTAGAACGCAAACGGAAACACTTAGGTAAAAGTACAGGTACAGCATACTTAATTACTTATTTTAAAAAAATCGCTTTTTATGTTACAGCTACTGTTACATTTTAATAGGGATGCATTTTATAGATCATTGTGTGCTACATTTTGAAAATTCATGAATATGATATAACAACATGTCTACCACTTGAAATTTTGCAGTCCACTTTAATTATTTTCAAAATTGATACATTCCTTCTGTGACTGTACATTATATTCGATACTTTGTTTATTTACAGCCATCTCTGATACAATATAAATTCTTTACCAATTTTCCCTTTTGCCTTTTATCCGAATACAATAATGTGTATCTAAGGGAGTTCTAGGTTCACTGTTCTCGCCTCTCTCCTTTCCTTAAGTATCCTTTTTTGCCTCTGTCCATGACACAGCTTGTATTTCTTACCGTTTCTCATTTTGCTACAGAGCTGTGTGTATTTCTGGTACTGCATTTGCAATCTGTTCTCCCTGTACACGAGTCTGCCTTTTCACTAATACTCTTTTCATGTGACTTTTTCCGTATAAATAAGTACCTGATACACATAATATCTATATTCCCGACGTTTTTCCTTCTTTATCTGATAAAATCAGAATCAGAAACACGGACCTTGAATTATTCCAAAAACACTGTATATCCAATATTGCTCAGAAATAACCTACTTACCTGACTATATCCTTTTAATCTCTGTATCCGACTCTTTTCCTATTATAGAGTACGCATTCAACTTTTAACTACTGACCACCTTCATGTTAGGTGGTCATGCTTATCCTAAAACAACATTTTTCATACTCTAGATTATATGCTTCATACACGTTATGTTCAATTTAATTTCTAAAATTCCATATCTTTGAATCCATCTCCGAGATATTTTTCTCGCCTTCCTTCTGATAAAGTTAGTATCCGGCTCCTATCATTATATGCAAAGCTTCTTTCTAAGACTGTTTTCTGTGCAATTGGATGCATATTCTTGATCAGATGCTCCGCAGTTAGAGGATTCTAAAAACTTACTTACAAAGCAATTCTTTTTTTTTCTTATGATAGAGTTTTCAATTTCAAATTACTGTGTGGCTGCATATAACATTGCAATATATTCAATATATACCCCATTTATTCCAGTGAACTTGAAAATAAAGACACCACAGAGTCTGCTACATTTGATCATATTTTAGTGTTTTACTGAGTGTAGACGATAAGGGCCCACTATATAATACTACTTTGTCAGACAAAAGAGATGTCTTTAAATTTTTCATCGCCAACTTTTTTTCTTTATTTGTTCAGCAGTATTCTGATATCATCGCTATATGGCGTTCTTGTCTCCAAAGTCATTTTATGAAGAGAATGCTTTGAGTACGTGACAGGCTACTGAACTGAAAGGTAAGTTGATGTTACAGGTAATTATACCTCTTTTAAAGTCCACATTTCTGAAATTCTATTGAAAAGAAGAAAACCCTTGCTGTGGCTTTCTTATATCGACGACGTATTGTCAATTAACAATGGTAATTTCATTCTTATGTCGATACGATATATCCTTGTGAGCTTGAGATTAAAGATACCACAGAGTCTGACACATCTGTTTCATATTTGGATATTTTACTTGAAAAAGACGTTAATGGTAATCTAACAACCACGCTCTATGATGAACGTGATGACTTTAACTTTTCTATCGTAAGCTTCTTTACTTTAGTAGCAACATACCTTCATCACCTGCATACGGAGTTTATATATCTCAATTGATTCAATACGCAAGAGCATGCTACGTATGCACAATTTTTAAAACGAGGTAAATTATTTACAAACAAGTTGATGAAACAAGAATATCAGCAGTCTCGTTTAAAGTCACCATTTCGAAAGTTTTATCGTGGATACAATGACCTTGTCAGCAAATACAATTTATCATTCAGTCAAATGCTGACTGACATTTTGCATACTAATTATTAGTCCATTATTTATACAAAAATAGATGTAATATAGAACGTTATGAATATTTTTGATTTAAAGGCAGACCATATATATAAACGCCCTAAAAAATAAATGATTATGGCACCTGAAATAATCTTATCCCAAATATGATAAAAGATTTTAAGATAGAGTTTGATTATCCTGTATAAGAAATATTGTTGCCCGACAAGTCTACATCACTGCATTTATCATCGTCAAGAAATGCTGCCAGGTAGTGAAACGTTCATTTAAGATTTGGAGAAACAGGGGAAAATGAATCTGAAGGTGTTCATCATTTAAATATTAGTCAATTAGTCAAGTACCATGATGACTTTGATGTTGAATTTGACTATGACAGCATAAGTTTAAATTAAGTCATTTACAATTATTGTATATAAAATAGATTAAGGAGTAGCTTACCGTATGGAATATAACTGAATACCATTCTCATATCTTTTACTTTAAAAACTATAGGATAGCAGGTATACAAAATGCTTATGCTGCAATAGATCATTATGCTTTCGTAGAAAAGTACAGTTAACCCCATGAGACATGAAAATGACTTTCATTGGGTAAACATTATATTTGTCGTTGTAAGAAAACAAATAAAATTAGTCATACAAATGATTTAGAGCATTCAAGAAGTACAAGACCTCACCAAAAATGCAACATCAATTAGCTTTTTAACATCATCTACAGTTGCTTTAGCTTTTCTATAAAAATGGAACTAATAAATTTATTTACAGTTGCAAAAATACTTTGTTTCATATGTCGACTCGATAAATCCTAGTAAGCTTGAAATGAGACATACCACAGAGTCTAACACAACTGTTTCATATTGGGATATTTCACAAGACAAAGACGTTAATAGGTACACTGTACCTAACATCTAATCTTTATGATAAACGTGAAGACTTCCTTTCAATCGACAACTTCCCTCACTCATGTACATTTACCAATATACTCATACATGTTAACTCTACCGATTTAGGCGATCAATTTTTAAAACAAATACATGACAAAAACCGTTATCCATTCTCCCGTCCTACCGATTTCATGTGTAAATCTACAGCTTTTCTATAAAAATTTCGTCTAAAGTATTTTTGGTTCGCTTGGGTATCCATTTTTGAAGCCACTCGTCATGAAATCTCGTTAGATATCGCGTGATTTAACCCGGAATCATATAC
Source organism: Saccostrea cuccullata (assembly GCF_032062105.1). Lineage (NCBI taxonomy): Eukaryota > Metazoa > Mollusca > Bivalvia > Ostreida > Ostreidae > Saccostrea > Saccostrea cuccullata. The sequence goes on from NW_026921069.1 coordinate 97,836, forward strand.
AAACGCTTTTTTGTACATTCTCATGTGTTTAGATTTCAAGCACGTATTTGACAACGACATCAGCACAAAATCAGTGATTACATTGGTTACGATAAAGTACATTACTGCCATGAAACAGCATTTTAGAACTGGATGAAAACCTTTGACATCGTCTATAAAAGCATAGGAGCTCGCAATTTAATCAATAAAGTCAATAGAAATCACTCGATTGATCAAGCCATGGGGCACATCTCTACTTAAATCGTTTTCGATCATCGCGGGAAATCCAATTTATTTAACGAAAGATAGGGACTAGTTTTAGATCTAGATTAAACTTTGTCATCATTTGTTGTGTTTGACAACTGAATGAACATTCAGAATTATTGCTTCTTGGCTCTATAATCAAAGGCCACTATTCAAAAGGCCAAGTTAAGTAGCCAATCATAGCAAAATGATGAACATAGAAAATATTTGAATAAGTATAATTTATGCCAAACTTAATGTGTTTCTGTCTATTTCTTTGCAATAGATATTTAAGATTAATAATTGTATTTTCATGTAAAACCATACATGTATATTACATGCAACATATCTTCATAAATCCAAGCGTAAAACAACGCGTGCAATGCTACCGCTTTCGTGGTCGGAATCTCCCTATTTTTCATCACAATAGGTTAACATGTATGATATACTATCATCAATGGCAGATTGGGTTTATGTTTTCCAGTTAGTGTAATGACGTGCGCAAATGCATGCTTCAGGTAAGATAATTTTTTTTTTTAACAAATAAGATGTTGACAAAGTGTTGTTGAAAAATATTAATAACAGTCTCCATTAATTGTCGATACAATGATATTGTCAGCAATTTCAACCTGTTAAGTCAAATACTCACTGACTCTTTTTCTGTTTACACACTGAATTGTCATGTAACGAAGTTTTCCGTATTTCTGGATCATGACAAGGAGCACACATTGGTTTTGACCAGTTTAGAGGGAATGTTTACTCCTTCATGGCACCTAATTCCACCTCTCATATTTTTGGAGGTCCATTTTTGCTCTTCTCCTGATTTGAAATGTTTGAATGGGCTTTTGAGCATCATTAGGCCTAATGTTCGATACCCCGGTATATTTATGTTTCATTATAAAGATTGACTTTACAGGGGAATTCTTAGTCTTCGTCATGACATATACCCTCTATTATTTTGTTTCACAGGCATTTCAAAATGCTAAAGTTCTGTGAAAATACATGTATTATATTTATGAGAACGAGGGACCAAATGATTTATATTCTACAAAATAAAGATATACGTTGTCTTTAGAAGAACAATGGTTGATTTATGAAGACAAAGAAGTACATGTATGATGCAGTCAAAGAATTGTTTTAGAAAAACACGAATATATCATTCTGATGAATATATTATAAAACTGATATAATTATATTGATAAAAGATAAAGCTATATAGGTTTCTTGTTATTAAAAGTATTTAACTTTAATTAAAAAACTTTTCTTTGGAAAGTTCTGCACAAATCTAAAGTTTTTTTTTCCACTTAAATGATAATTCTTATCTAGCGTCGAGTACTTTTCTCAAACAAAGAAGGGTAACTCTAAATTCTTTAATATTAATGGAAAAATTTTGTTAAGGGAGATAATCCAAATTTTCAGTAATAAGGCTTAAAAGAAAATTCTTAATATTAATCTTAAATGCTAAATTACAAAATTACAACCAAGAAATGGCAGAGGAGAGGTGGAAGTAGGTAAGAATATAACTGATCAAAATTTAAAGAAAATTAAAGTACTAGTATACTTAAAATTTACTTATTGATGGAATGGTTATTGCAAACTAAAAAAATTCACCCTAAAGACACAGGCATTGTTTGTCGTGTTAATATAGGCTTGTTCACTTATTTGTATGGTAACTTGATAAGACATTGCAAAACGAAGCAGAGACGATTTTTCTTTATTTTAAATGTTCTTGATACATGTAACATACATTTGAGCAATATAATTACATACTGTATACACTAATACAATTTTCTACATACATGTATCATTAAATTTCAAATTCATAATATAATAATGAAACACAAGCCTGTTGATAACGTTTTTATACGTAAGGTTAGAGAACTTTTATTCTTATGGCCAGAGTTCGCACTCGCAATAAAACTGAAAAACATCTAATCACGGACACCTCTACCGACAGAAATTCTTCTATGACGATCTAAGTCCTGTTTAAGATCAGAAAATCAGTAAGGCAAGCCCTCTTAGTGAAAGGGAATATCTTCGAGAAATAATATAAAAGTTTTCGAAGAACTAAATTATAAATAATTCATTCTAACTTATACTAGTATCGTCCCAGAAACTCAATCGATAGAGCACTCGTTCCATGACCAAAAGGTTGTGGGCTCGACTACGATTTCAAACCCTGGCGTCAACTGACCATTTTTAGTTTAATAGGTGATAGTAAATCTGTTTTGATTTTGGATGTTTTACTAAACAATAGGCAAAAACGGCTGACTAACAAATAATATGTATGATAAAATAGATGGTTTTAGGTGTCAACTTTTCGGTATCACATGCATTTTGTGTAAAGCGAGAGAGGCTATTGATAGATGATTTAAAGTTACAGGGATATCAATTACCTCCTTTAAAGTCAGCATTTCGTAAATTCTATTATTGTTATGACTTTGTTAGCAAATATAAACTATTATTAGGTCGTATTTTGTCTGGCATGATTCAAAACCACCTTTTTGTATTCCTTCATCAACTACATCTTCTGTCTACGTATACATGATCAACATTATAAGGACCACTGTGGGTGTGTCTGGTCAATAGGAGATGCTTTCTTCTCTAATGTACCTAATCCTTACTCTGGTATTCCGGGGGTACGCTTTATTCCCTGTTTACAAATTTGTATTAGTTTACATTATTTTGAGTTCGATAATTTTGCGTTATCTTCACTTTTTTCATGTTTACACAGCATTTTAATGATGTTGGCTTGTCTGAATGTAGCAGAACAATGTATGCCGTACAGAATATAAAAATTTATTTGATAAAATTTATCATGATTTAGATGTAAGTTGTGCTAATTTTTTCACCAATACAGACTTATTGTTCAAATCTTAAGGATCCTTGTTCAGCTTCTTTGGATGAAATTCAATTATATCGTAAAGTTTAGACATACATAAAGTGTCTGGAATGGGATCTTTAAAATCAATAGTCTCAAGTCTGAACTAATTGTAGATACCTTCGACCAATCATAGCCGACTTCAAAATCAGAAATGAGGTTTTGGGTTATATATAAATTTTTAATGGGACACACAGTTATATTGCGCTGTCAACAATAACACTAGTCTTATAATCATATTTTTGAACTGTTGTACCCTGCCTTCTTCAATGTTTTGTTCAAGATATTACATCTTAGAAGTTATTAATATTTTGAGTTCAAATTAAAATTCTTTTAATTTTCTGCTTTTAAAAAAATCTGTTGATAACGAACGGTAATCCACTCAAAATTCTATCAAAAAAAAGAACAAATCGGAGCAGACCAAACAAGAACCTCTAAAGCATCAGATTTGTGATTAGGTGCCACGGAGGAGTAAGCATACCCTGTCTACCGGTCACACCCTCCGTGTGTCCGTTACTTGTCATAATCGGACAAACCAAAACTATCCGCAGACAATTCAGTGTGTAAATAATTGCCTAAAAATCAATCATATCATCATTTAAACATCAGCTGATATATAAAAAAAAATGATTACTTGATCGTAATTAATTTTTTAATGAACCTGTCATGTGGGCGTTAAAATAAACCCAAAACATTACAAATTTATGTTCATTCCAAAGGGATTTCTAAAACACCTCTACGCTCTTACTACACTTTTATTTGATTTTTTTAGTTTGTGAGGATTTACAGATGATCACGTTTTGTCGGAACAATGGTAGGAGAAGTCGTTCCATAAGCTCCGAGCAATGTTTCTTATCCGGTAAAAAAAATCAATCGAAAGAAGATGAATTGATGAAGAACACACACAAATAAGTAGTAATTACATGTTGACTCTGTGAACTTCACCTTAATCCTAACCAAATTATACGACAGGCCTATTCAGAATAACGGAAAAAAAGAGTTCGTCTAACTTCAAAATAACCCGTCCATTTTAAATCACAACAATTACTTAGTACATTCTGTTTAAGAAGCCATTTTTTAGTGTTCAGCACCAGTCTTTAGGTTCATATTTTCTACTCAAAACATTTGCAGAATTGAGTTTGATGTAGATAATATTTTTTATAATTAACTTAATGATCATGATTTTTTTTATCAGCATTGGTGATGTGAAAAGTTTCCATTGATAACAATTTACATATAGATTAAAGCTGATTATTTCGTATCTTATTCATGAATCGAGAATGTGGTAAAAATAGAATAGCAAAATTCAGACAGTAAGTTTTTAGAAATGTCCTCTTGTTTATAACTACATGTACTTCGTGGGATAGTACATGGATCTTAAAAATTAGAAATAAAACTATGAAGTATAGACATAAAAATGAAAAGAGGAGGGTGCAATATACTGATTTTAGGACTGAGGTCCATGTGTAATATTGGCAACATCATGTTCCTGTATGAGCAATATAATGAATGAGATAACTCCAACATATTCTGGAGAACGACACATGGAATGAAGGTAACTGCAAAAGTAAAAAAAAAAAGGCTAACACGAGAACAATCGTGCAAGTTGGTATAAGGTAAATATATAACATGAACTTCAAAAAAAAATCCAAGATATTGACACCAAAGAAGTGAAGAACAAAAATCAGCATAAAACTTCATGGAGAGTAATACAAACAAAGACAACTAAAGGTTTGGATAAGGTACCACAGAGAAGTAAGCATCCCCTTTGAACAATCTATATGTTTGATTTAAAGGTGCATGGACACAGATATGAAGTTTAATATTTTCTGTATAATATCACGACTTAAATATTCTAATAGCGTTTCACACAAAAATATATTAGGAATTTTATTTCATCTTAAAGTCATCATGGTCATTTAAATTCAAATTTTTGGGTGGGTTTGATTGACACATCTTTGCAATCTCACAAATTTTACTTTTATTCTTAATACTTAGGAAAAGTGGCAATCTTGTTGTGTATTAATGAAAAATATTATACCCACTGAAGTGTCGACGCATTCTTTCATCGTTTTCAATGTTTGATCTGTGTCTGGTTTGCATTGTTTTATGGACCTTCGAGCTTGAATACTGTTCTTAATCTCCATAAGTTAATGTAAAGAAAAGGAATAATTTTGAGGCAAATCTCTAATTTTATTGCAAACTTGATTTTCGTGAAAGACAATAGGAGAGTAATAGAAAAGGAAAATAGTGGTATCTTTGAGGGTTTTTTTCCTTCTATAAAATCTTTTTTAAATAAAAGAAACGTGGCATACTAATACTTCGATGTATTTTTACTTTTGCATGTTTCATTCAAATATATGTATATTTTTTTAGATTAAATTTTATGACGTTTCTATTGCGATCACTCAATATGATTTCGTTAAAACGCAGAAAGAAATGAGTTTAAACATTTGGAAGAATTTAAATAATTCTAACGCTACAACTTAAGACAAGACGATGTTTAGCAGAATAATAATTAAGGTAATAAAAAAGAAGCTCTTGAGCATTTAAAAAGACAGGTAAACGAACTGATACTGAAAATTCGATAACATTTTTGTCGCAGATAAAACATAACGATGTGTTGTGTTTGTCTTCATATTTAAAAAGAAGTATTTCACATCAATGATTGCGATTTTAAGGCAAAAAATCAAAATAGAACGGGACATTAGTATGTCAAATTTCGTAGATAACATCTGATTGATAAAGATTTTATAGACGTTGTGACATTACTTTTGGATCAACTCTCATAATGTCAACGAACGCTTAATTCATCTCAATTTATACATGTTTTTATAAGCTTACCCAAGATATCATTTCTTTTTTACAAATATGATAGGAATACATTAATGTGTTAGATCAAGTATCATTTGGATAAAATGTTCTAATGTTCTTTTCATTCTTTTTTAAGCCTCTGTCGGACGGACTAATTTTGATAATGTTATGCTCAACACAATGCAATATCTTAACAAATTTTGCTTACAAATTTAATTTTATGTAGACATTATAAGTTTCTTCCTTCTGAAAGTTCTGGTTAAAATAGGAAAAAAAATTATACTGGCATGTCATAGTTATTGTAAAATTAATACCATATCACAACTTGAATCATTCTGTAGATAAGATAACTAAAGGTTGTCATATGTGTGCTGCTTTTACTGATTACATGGGTAAGGAAAGAGATGTCAGTCATTTTTTTTAGAGGTCGCACGATAACGATAATGACGATTAACATCTACTCGCCAAGGGGTGTGTATTGCGAATACATGATTTACATCAGTCTGTACTGAAGGCCAAAAGCTGTAACAAGAGCGACAAGGAAAACTATCTCAAAATGTAAGTAACACAACTATCGCATTTTGTTTATTGACTTGGTAGAGACTTTTTATTAACATTCTTTTTAAAAGGATATATTTTATTAAATAAAAAGGTTACTGTAGATTCCTAATTATATGCGTGACATTAAGCATTGCGTAATTTCGCGATAAGCACCACCCGCGAAATAAAATTACTCTCTTTTATTTTAATGGTGCTGAAATGTATGTAATATCTCTTGATCAACCGTCCATTCGCGAATTATAATTCTCGCGATTTGTCGTTAAAAAGTCAATTGGCGATATTAAGTACTCGCGAAAAATAAGGAATCTACATTAATATAAAGTGACAATGGAATTTAAGAAATGCTTTAGTTAAACAAGAATGTTGAAATCTCTGAAACTTCAATGTATTGTCAGTAGCCTGCTTTGGTTTGAAAATAGATTATACACATATATTTTCTACATGTAAAAGAAGAATTAAAAGACGTAAATAATGTTTACAGGTGATGATTGCAGAATATTCCTGCATAAGTACATTAATTTTGAAAATGGAAAAACAGAAGTTATATCGTCTGACATACTATTAACTAATTAGTTTACCTTTGCAATACATGTATTGTCTTTAGTCTGTGAAACATTCAAATGGAAAACCTATGTAACAGACTCTGTGCTTCCTTTATTTCAAGTTCACTTTAATTTAAAATCTAAAATGTTTCAAAAACAAAACTGTAAACCAGCTATTATTCGCGTCATCTTTTATTCGCGTTGCATCAGTTTGAAATCAATCCGCAATGAATACTTTTCACGAATAATGAAACGTTTTCGACAAAAACAAAAAAAAATGATTCGCGGCGATTAATATTTGCTGCTTAAAGTAGGTCGCAATTCTTTCGAATATTTCTCGTACACGAATAAAAGAAGTTGGTTAACAGTAATGGCTCTCTTTCTCTCTCTCTCTCTCCATTCTGTTAATGAACATTAGAATCAATACACGAAACAAAACACCTTCAATTATTTTAATGCCTATTGCAGAATAAACGTCATGGGAAACAACTCGACAAAATCGCAGAGGAATTTAAAGTGTTTCCATGAAAACCAAAATTATCACTGTAAAACATGTAATCGCAACCTTTGCTTCTCATGTAAAGAGAGCCATCTCAAAAACCTTAACACACAATGTCAAATTGTTGTATGCAAAAGGTATTCTGATGAAGAAAAGGCGTATATCTGCAATAATTGTGAGCACAGTCTCTGTGTCCGATGTAAAGAGATGCATATGGCAGATCTAGAAATGGAAGATAATGACGTCATATGTAAAAAAATCATTTGTAGACATGAAAACAAAGTTTTTCGCTGCAGTTCTTGTAAAAGCGGCCTCTGCATACAATGTAAGGAGAAGCATGACCAAAACATAAATACTATATATCATGGTATTATTATCAAATTGACAAACTGCACTCATAGGGATAAGAAATATTACTGCAATATGTGTCAATGTGGACTCTGCGTCCAATGTAAGGAGGAGCATGTTTTGGACTTGGATACTCAATCTCATGAGATTGTGATTACAAACGATTTAATTGAAAAAGAAGAAACATGTGAAATACATCCTGATATCACCTGTGACATGTGGTGTTTATCATGTAAACGTCCTGTTTGTTCTTGTTGTTTAAAACAGAGAAAACATGAAATAATGGAACTTGAATATGCCTATAAAACTTTCAGAAAAACTTGCAGAGACCGGTTTGTTGGCATTAGAAGTGACGTTCTTCCACGTAATCTTGCACTCTTGGCAAAAATGTATTCTAACTTAGAAACAGAAACAAACACCATGAGATCTAAAATATCCAGCTTCCATGTCGACTTGTCAAATAGATCTAGGAATCTGAAAGATCAGATGAATATGGCATGTAAAGTAAAAGCGGAAAAATTACAACAATCGAAACTTGATTTAGTCTTCAAATTACGGCAAAGCCAGAGAGAAATAATGAGATACATTGCTAGCATAGAAAAATATGAAAATAAATATGAGAAGTGTGCAAATAAACAAGTACAATTTCTTTTATTTCATAAGAAAACTGCCATATTGAAGTCTATTTTTGACATAATCACAGTTTCCTTACATGGGACAATCACCATGAACGATGCTGTTAAGTTGTTAGAAATTCAAACCATTGAGACAAGAAAAAGACAAATAGGAAAGGATGAATTACTGGAAAGGATGTCCACACCTTTGTTCATTAAAACTTTTAAAGTACCGAGAGTATGTCGTATTCGTAATATATCCCTTGTGACCTCAGACCGATTCTGCGTTAGCGATGGAGAATACATCGTCTTGGTAGACACAGCAGGTCAAGTCCTACATACTCTGAGAGGTATTTCTAGATTTGGAGAACACACAGGTACCAGTGATGGTAATCTCATCTATATTGATAAAGATTATAACATCAATGTACTTTCAAAACAATATACAACAGCTACTTTATTAAAGAAAATTGAACCCTGGATACCACATTGTATTTATAGCTCTCCCACAACTGCGGAGCTCCTTGTCGGAATGAGAAGCTATGATATTTATAAAGTGAGATACACTGCAGCCAAAGTCGTCAGGTATAACAGTGCTGGAAACCTGGTCCAGACAATCCAACAAAACAATTCAGGTCAAAATTTATATAGTGCACCGAACTTTATCATAGAAAATCGAAGTGGAGATATTATAGTGTCTGACTGGCTTTATGGAATAGTGGTAACAGATAGAGAGGGACAACATCGCTTCTCTTACATAGGACTCCCTGGACGCATGTTTGAACCATGTGGAATCTGTACGGATGTGTTGTCAAACATTCTGGTGTGCGATCTGCATACACACACTGTCCAAATAATTGACAAGGATGGCCACTTTCTGTCTGTTTTACTGACAGGAAGTCAAGGGATAAGTGAACCGTGGAGCTTGAGCTATGACGACGAAAACCATCTTCTGTGGATTGGATCCCGGAACGACCAAAAAATATGCGTTTACAGACATATCAGGAGACGAGATATACTGTATACAGAGAAATTTTCGACCCCATTTTATTTTTGTGCTCACAAGAGCGAATGTAAAACGGGGCAAATTTAAATAATATAGTATAATTTCTTAAACAAAATTATGACTGGGTGAATTTAAAACGGGGCAAAATTGTTTGCAAGCGTAAAAGGGTGAAAATTAGGCGGTATACAGTAACTTATACAGAATGATCTCACATATGACATTTACTATAATCCAGAAAATTCATAGTAGACATGTCCGAAAGCAAAACAAACACGCAATATATTGTCAGTCCGTTCAGTTGTGGTAAGCAGACTGTGACGATAGAACGTACCCGGTGAATTGTAAACATCAACAATAACAGAACTCGTGCCCTGTTTACAAACACTGTGTACATAACACAAGTGTGTTCGATTTGCTAAACTCTGTACGCAACTCTTAGTTCGGAATGGCGATACTTGTGAAGGAGTTTTGCTTTCTAACATCTCTACTCTGAATAAAATTATTTTTCTGGATAAAAGTTTTAATATTTCTCATTAATACACGACAAGATTGCCACTTTTCCAAACGATTAAGAATAAGGTTAAAATTTGTGAAAGTGCAAGGATGTGTCAATCAAACCCGCCAAACATTTTTAATAACTTTTTAAATGAAATAAGATTTTTAATTAATTTTTGTGTGAAATGCTATTAAAATATATAAGTCGTAACATTATAGAGAAAATCTTGACTTCAAATCTGTGTCCAAGTACCTTTAAACAAAGACCAAATCTGCTGGCTCTCTTTATTTCCTGTTTAGAAATTATTTGAGGTAATGAGACAGATAAAGACTTGAAAGTATATCTAGAAGCCTAATCCCAAGACTATTTAAAAAGGGTTACGAATTGCAATATGTTGCACTAAATCATACGTAAAAAGGTCGTGTGTAGACATGAAAACAAAGTTTTTTACTGCAATATGTGTGAAAGATGCCTCCGTGTACAATGTAAGGAGAAGAATGACCAAGACAAAAATATTAAATATCATGGTATTGTTTTCAAATTTATACACTGCACTCATAAGGATAAGCAATATTACTGCAATACGTGTCAATGTGAACTCTGCATCCATTGTAAGGAGAGACATGTTGTGGAGTTGAATACTAAATCTCATAAAGTCACATGTATGATTACACATAAACAAAAACCAACCAAAAAAGAAATACAATGTCAAATACACCAAGACACCTGTGGCATGTGGTGTTTGTCATGTAAACGTCCTGTTTGCTTTTCTTGTTTAGAAAACAGAATAGACATGAAACTATGGAACTTGAATATGCCTTTATAAGTTTACAAAAATATCACAGAGATAGAATTGTTAGCATAAGAAATAATATTCTTCCATATAATCATGCACTCTTGGCAAAAATGTATTCTAGTGTAAAAATGGAAATAAACACCTTGAGAACAATAATATCCAGTTTCCACGCTGACATGTGAAATAGATCTGGGAGTCTGAAAGATCATATAAATTTGGCACGTATAGTAAAAAGGGAAGAATTACTTCAAATAAAACGTGATTTACGGCAAAGGCATAGAGAAATAATGATATACATTTCTACCATAGAAAGGTTTGAAAGAAAATATGATAAGTCTGCAAATAGACCAGTAAAATTTCTTTTATTTCTCAAGAAAACCGCCGTCCCCGAATTAAAGGGCATTTTTTACATATTAAAAGTTTCTTTAGGAGGCTCTGTCACCATGAACGATCCTGTAAAGTTGTTTGAAATTCAAGTCATCGAGACAAGAAAAAGAAAATTAGAGGAGGAAAATTTGCTTGAAATGATGTCCACACCTTTGTTCCATAAAATTTCAAAAGTACTGAATGTATATCGTGTTCGTCATATATCCCTTGTGACATCGGATCGGTTCTGTGTCAGCGATGGAGAAGATCTTTTCTTGGTAGACACATCAGGCCATGTCCTACATACTCTCACAGGTATTTCTAGTTATGGAGGACACACCGGTACCAGTTATGGAAATCTCATTTATATTGATAAAGATTATAACATCAAGAAGCTTTCAAAACAATATACAACATCTAATTTAATAGAGAAAGTGGAACCTTGGAGACCACATTGTATTTATAGCTCTCCAACAACTGTGGGGCTTTTTGTCGGAATGAGAAGCTTTGATAAATATAAGCACAGGTACACTGAAGCCAGAGTCGTCAGGTATAACAGTCTAGGAAACCAAGTCCAGACCAGACATTTCCGGTCAAAATTTATATAGTGCACCGAACTTTATCGTAGAAAATCGAAATGGAGATATAATAGTGTCTGAGTTTTTTGCAGTAGTGGTAACGGATCGTGAAGGACGACATCGCTTCTCTCACAAAGGATCCCCTGAATACAGGCTTGAACCATGCGGAATCTGTACGGATGTGTTGTCAAACATTCTGGTGTGTGATATGCATACCCACAGTGTTCAATTGATTGACAAGGATGGATACTTTCTGTGTTTGTTACTGACAGGAATTCAAGGGGTTAGAGAACCGTGGAGCTTGAGCTATGACGACGAAAACCATCTTCTCTGGGTTGGATCCCGTGACAGCCAAAGAATATTTGTTTACAGACATATCAGGAGATGAGATTTTGCTTATACGAAATGATCTCACATATTACATTATGTAGAATTGGTATTTCTCCTTTTTAAATGTTTAAAAAGTTTTCACTGTACATCTAGTTGTATTTAAATATTGTCCTGCATAAACCAAGTGATGGATTTCTTTTTCTTTCTTTTTTTACAATTTCAAACTTTTGAAAGCTAGTACACTAAAATAAGAGTAGATATTACATGGTACAAAACACAGGTACCTGTGGACAGGACCCCCCACCCCCCCATATTCAACCCCGGGGCTTATTGAACATTTCACAAATAATATTTAATACACTTATTCAACATGTTTACAATATGAAAAAGTCGTCCAAATCCTAAAATAATCGCTCCAAAAAATACCCCACTATACATTATAAAAGAGAAAGGTATGCAACTCCGGTATGCATTTACGTTGCGATTACCTATGGAAATTTCAACGGTCTGATTGGAATGCTGTTTAAGGAGATATTTTGGGATTCTTACATTCTGATAGCATAGATGAGGACAAAAATTTATGTAGAAACGGTGTAAGTCGACATTTTAGGTTGAAATAAAAAGCATACATGTTTTTAAAACCAGAAAGACTAGTGGGGGTACAACGTAAACAAACAAAGAAGAAGGTATTGTTTTAGCTTTATTGTGCCCTAAAAATTTAATGTTTTCAAAAAGTTCTGAAACTGGCTTAAATATTAGTTGAGTTTATGACTGTGAAAAACCAAGAAAGAATATGGCATGAAGGAGTACCATTCTGGAAATTTGGCGTCATTAATTTGGTGAATTTCACTATTTCAAACAGAAAAAGCCTCAAAATGACCCATTTCAAGGGGAATTTTCCTTTAGAAAATAGTGTCCACAGCCGTCGCCCACTTTAATATTTGGATATGTTGTGCAAAATACAATGAAAAATAACATATCTCAAAATCTTTGTGGGCGATGCCTGTGGACTATGTTTTCTGAAAGAAAATTCCAATGAAAATTGGTGTCTTCTGCAACATTTTAAGAAAATACGGAAAAATGCACATATTTATGACGTCAGAATTAGCCTTTAGAAATGCATTTAAGAAATGCATTTGAGAAAAATGATTTGTATTATTTTAATGCATGGAATTTCAATAATTCATGAGTTCATTTTTTACATCAGTTTCATTTTAAAGAAAATCACTGGGCAAGATTTGTATTGAAACCGTACCTTCTTCTTTTATTTGTGAAAAAATGTTCAATAAGCCTCGGGTTTAATATTGGGGGGGGGGTACTGTTCACAAGTACCTGTGGTACAGAAGTCATGCAAAAGTTTCTCTTTTCTAGGTTTTACAAACAAAAGCACAAAACTAGCCAACACCATCAAGTAAAGTAGATTTGGAAATGGACATAAAATGAAGATATAACATATAATAAATACAAAAAAGAAAACCAGGCTGAAGCTAGCAGCCAATAACAGCAGCCACTAAGCGCGTAGAAGCTAGCAGCCAATAAGGAAATTCATCAAAGAACTGAGAGTACTCAGACGCAGTACTGTTTTTAATACGTTATTTTAGATAATTAATGGTTAATGATTAGAAAATTAATGCAACAATTAATTACATAATAAATCAGATAGTCAGAAGCAGTAAGGCTCACCTAAACAATTTTTTTTTCTTTTTTAAAACCGAAAAATAAGAAATAAATTACTTTATAATTTTTATCCAATTGAATAAACAAGCACTAGGAAATGGATAACTCCTTCAGGAAGAATCCCTTTTCAGCTCCTTCAGGGACCTCAAGATTATGACAGGGCCAATAAGCTAACCTGAAATTTGATTCATATACTGTAGATCACTTAATTTTCGCGACACTTTATTTTCGCGAGCTAGTCATTGACTCTTTATTAGCGAGACAAAATTTTCACGAATCGTGGTTATTGCTCTATATTATCTTAAGGAATTCTATTATACGCGAGGATGAAATTTTCGCGAACATACCGTCTCGCGTAATTACGCTAAAATAAAGTTCTCGCGAATAAAAAGTGATTTACAGTATAACGATTGTAAACCGAAATATGGCACAAGTATAAACTAGGTTAAAGTATATTTCGAACATTATTACTGGGACAACTTAATGAATCTATAAGACTGTAAATTACTACTATCAGTAATAAGTGGTGGTGGTGCCACCAAGTGGTTCCAAAAGCATTTTTTTTATTACAGGCAGGTATTATACCCATGATTTATAAAGTGATCAAAATTACTAGCCCAAGGATGATTATTTCCTGCTGTCAAGAGGGGCTTTAATGGTACCACCAGGTGGTGCCAAGTGCATGGGTCATATTTCAAGCAATCATTTGTCATCAGTTATTGGTGATTAATTTTAGAGTCTTAGGGAAAATCCCTTGTCAACGTTTCAAAAGGTCCCAGGGACCGAAAAGGGCCAGTTATCTACTCTGAACTTTGGCTGTTTTCAATCTTATCCCATTAACGCCATTAAAGATCAGCTATTACACGCCTTATCCTTGAAGTGTTCATCAAATGATTATTGGGGCAAGGTAGAGGGGCCCTAGGGCTATCATTTGCCACTTTCAGAATGGGGCTGTAGTGGCACCACCCAGTGGTGCCAAGTGCGTGGGGCATATTTCCAGCATTCATATTTTATTCATTGTCGGCCTCCTGAACAAACTAACACCGGGGGTGGGTAGGGGGCCTTAGGGGGTATCCCTTGACAGATTTCTGCAGGGTCCTAGGGGCTGGAAGGGTCCAGTTAGCTAACCTGAACTTTGATGTTTTTCATCATTGTAGATTGGGAAGCGGGAAAAGGGCAGCTATTACACGCCTTATCCTTGAAGTGTTCATCAAATGATTATTGGGGCAAGGTAGCGGGGCCTTAGGGCTATCATTTGCCACTTTCAGAAAGGGGCTGTAGTGGCACCACACAGTGGTGCCAAGTGCGTGGGGCATATTTCCAGCATTCATATTTTATTCATTGTCGGCCTCCTGAACAAACTAACACCGGGGGTGGGTAGGGGGCCTTAGGGGGTATCCCTTGACAGATTTCTGCAGGGTCATAGGGGCTGGAAGGGTCCAGTTAGCTAACCTGAAGTTTGATGTTTTTCATAATTGTACATTGGGAAACAGGAAAAGGGCAGCTATTATACGCCTAATCTTTGAAGTGTTCATCAAATGACTATTGGGGCAAATTAGAGGGGTCCTAGGGCTATCATTTCCCACCTTCAAAATGGGGCTGTAGTGGCACCACCAAGTGGTGCCAAGTGCGTGGGGCATATTTCAAGCATTCATTTGTCCTCCATCTCTGGGAACCTGAACCATCTTTCACTGGGAATGGGTTAAGGGTCTTAGGGGGTATCCCCTGTCAAAGTTTCAAAGGGTCCCAGGGACTGGGAAAGGCCGGTTAGCTAGCCTGAACTTTGATGTTTTTTCATCATTGTATATTGTGAAACGGGAAAAGGCCAGCTATTATACGCCTAATCTTTGAAGTGTTCATCAAATGATTATTGGGGCAAATTAGAGGGGTCCTAGGGCTATCATTTCCCACCTTCAAAATGGGGCTGTAGTGGCACCACCAAGTGGTGCCAAGTGCGTGGGGCATATTTCAAGCATTCATTTGTCCTCCATCTCTGGGAACCTGAACCATCTTTCACCTGGGATGGGTTAAGGGTCTTAGAGGGTATCCCCTGTCAAAGTTTCAAAGGGCCCCAGGGGCTGGGAAAGGCCGGTTAGCTAACTGTACTTTGATTTTTTTTCATCATTGTGAAACGGGAAAAGGCCAGCTATCACACGCCTTATCCTTGAAGTTTTCATCGAATGATTATTGGGGCAAAGTAGAGGGGCCCTAGGGCTATTACTTCCCACTTTCAGAATGGGGCTGTAGTGGCATGACTTGGAGGTGCCAAGTGCGTGGGGCATATTTACATCATTCATATTTTATTCATCGCCGGCCTCCTGAACAAACTAACACCGGGGATGGGTAAGGGGCCTTAGTTGGTACCCCTTGACAGATTTCTGCAGGGTCCTAGGGGCTGGAAGGGTCCAGTAAGCTAACCTGAACTTTGATGTTTTTCATCATTGTACATTGGGAAATGGGAAAAGGGCAGCTATTATACGCCTTATCCTTGAAGTGTTCATCGAATGATTATAGGGGCAAGGTAGAGGGACCCTAAGGCTATCACTTCCCACTTTCAGAATTGGGCTGTAGTGGCACCACTTGGTTGTGCCAAGTGCGTGGGGAATATTTACAGCATTCATATTTTATCCATTGCCGGCCTCCTGTACAAACTATCACTAGTGAGGGGTAAGGGACCTGAGAGGGTACCCCTTGACAGATTTCTGCAGGGTCGTAGGGGCTGGAAAGGGCCAGTTAGCTAACCTGAACTTTGATGTTTTTCATCATTGTACATTGTGAAACGGGAAACTATTATTCGCTTTATCCTTGAAGTGTTCATCGAATGATTGGGTTAAGGTAGAGGGGCCCTAAAGCTATCACTTTCCACTTTCAGAATGGGGCTGTAGTGGCACCACTTGGTGGTACCAAGTGTGTGGGGTATATTATTTTACAGCATTCATTTGTCTTGCTTTATTGGGCACCTAAACCAACTAGCACCGAGGATAGGTTAAGGGTCTTAGGGGGTATCTCCTGTCAACGTTTCAAAATGACCCAGGGGCTGGGATGGACCGGTTAGCTAACCTGATCTTTGAGGTTTTTCATCATTGTATATTGTGAATCGGGAAAAGGTCAGCTATTGTAGGCTTATGCTTATCTAATGTCACTTGATCGTTCAAAGATTGAACAAATCGAAATAATTTGTTTTTACAGAAAATCTGCAATTTTATTATACAGCAATCGTGTTTCTCAAAACTATTAAGTACGGATCACTGTCTTTTGTTCAACCAGGAAGTTGGAACTCGTGACGTAGTGTCTAGAATGTATGCATTTCAAGCAAAGAGTTGTGAGTTCGATACCGGTTGGGTGCATTTAAATTTTTTTTTTAATTATGCCCCCGGAAACGAAGTTTCGGGGGGTATATAGTTTTTGTCGTGTCCGTCTGTCTGTCTTTCTGTCTCTCTGTTTGTCCGCAAAAATTTATATTCTTATTCATAACTTTTGATTTAGTAGAACTATGAAATTCATATTTCACATGTGTATTTCTAGAGAGAAGACCTTCTTTTGGGTACCACCAAATTTGACCTTTTGACCTTGATCTTGAGGTTTGACCCACTTTTACACACAAATTTTGAATATTTACTTTGGCCATTTCTTTTAAATAATATCTACCAGGACATTTATACTTCACATATGTATTTTTTGTGGCACGGCCTTTCATTGGATACCACAAACCTTGACTTTTTGACCTTGACCTTGGAGATTTACGTACTTATGAAAAAACTTTAAGCTTGACTATAATTTTTAACAGAAAGTGCTAGGGCTTTCATACTTCACAAATGTAATTCTTGTGAGAAGACGCTTCATTTTATACCAAGGACTTTGACCCTTTGACCTTGACCTTGGAGTTTGACCTACTTTAAAAATACAACTTTGACTATAATTTTTGAGGGGTTAGTACTAGACTTTTATACTTCACATATTTTATTCTTGTAAAAAGACCTCTCATTTGATTCCAAAAACCTTGACATTTTGACTTTGACCTTGGAGTTAGACCCACTTTTACACAAAAATTGCATATTTTTACTTTTGGCCCTAAGTTTTAATTGGTAGATACTATGAATTTCATTCTTCAAATATAACTTCTTTTGGCAAGACCTTTCATTAAAACCAAGAATTTTGACCTTGACCTTTGAGATTTCCGGACTTATGAGAAAACATCAACCTTGGGAATGACTTTCACATATGTAATTCTTGTTACAAGATCTTTTAATCAGTACCAATAACCTTAACCTTCTGACCTTGATCTTGGAGTTTAGCGTACATAAAAATCTTTTTTAACCTTATAACTTTTGAATGGTTAGGGCTAGGGCTTCGAATATGTTATCTTTGTGGAGAGACCTTTCATTGGATACCAATAAACTTGACCTCATTACCTTGATCTTGAAGATTTTTGTACTTATGAAAAAACTTAAGCCTGCTTTCATGACTTGCAATTGTATTTCCAGTTAGAAGG
The DNA here is from genome assembly GCF_032062105.1 of Saccostrea cuccullata. Taxonomy (NCBI): domain Eukaryota; kingdom Metazoa; phylum Mollusca; class Bivalvia; order Ostreida; family Ostreidae; genus Saccostrea; species Saccostrea cuccullata. Next base: position 116,058 of record NW_026921069.1, read on the forward strand.
CACTACTTTAGGTACCAATATATAAACTTTTTTATCTCAGAAAAGTTTAATCTTCACTATGTTGCCATACGGGGGCATCAGTATTTCCTAATCACATTTTTTTGCACTTTAATGTTAGATATTTGCATATGTATACATTTTATGTTATATGATATTAATTATAAGTTCACATCAAGTTTAACGTTTGAAAAATCTCTTCACCTATAAAAAATGCAAAGTTTCGATGTTAAAAGTATTAGACCATTACCGAATCTTTATTACATATTGCCATTTTGCACCTCTTATTATCCCACCCGGAACGAAGTTTTGGGGAGTATATAGTTTTTGTCGTGTCCGTCCGTTCGTCTAGCTGTTTGTTTGTTTGTCCGCAAAACATAAACCTTGTCCTTAACTTTTGATTTAATGGAGCTATGACTTTCATACTTCACGTGTGTACTCTTTGTGACAAGAACTTTCTTTGTGTACCACCAAATCTATCTTTTTGACCTTGACCTTCGAGTTAAACACATTTTAACAAAAAAAAAATCTAATGTTTTACTTTGATCATATCTTTTAAAATAGTAGATACCAGGACATATGTATACTTCAAAAATCCATTTTTTGTTGAAAGACCTTTCATTGGATACCAATAACCTTGACCCTTTGGCTTTGGAGATTTCTGTTCTTGTAAAATAACTTTTACCTTGGCTAAAACTTTTGAAAAGTAAGTGCTAGGGTTTTCATACTTGACATATGTAATCCTTGTGACAAGCCCTTTCATTGGATATCAAGTCGTTTGACCCTTTGACATTGGAGTTCGACCTACTTTTTACAAACTTTTTACAAAATTTAACCTTTTCCATAAGGACCAACGCATTTATACTTCCCAAATGTAATATTTGAGACATGGCCTTGTGCAGAAACCAATAACTATGACCTTTTGACCTTGACCTCGGGGTTTGTCTTACCTTTAAAAACGTACCCTCCCGCTTTTAAGTGTGTGGGTTGGTGGGGTGGAGGTGGGGTATGATTAAGGCACGATATACCTTAGTATGACCCAAAGGAAAACACTAGCTCCAATTATAAGAACCTCTTTGTAGTGACATTATTAAAACAAAGCTATGCTTTGATAACTAATTAACAAGACGCTCTGTGAGCAATGAGTTCGTTAAATGATACCCCATATCCCATAAAAATATAGTGGCAAAGTCAATGCTTTGCTATGAGAAACCCAAAATATGTGTAGGATCACAAAATTAAACAAGATGTTTTTGTGAGTGCAAATTTAATATATTTGTACCAAAAGAACGGTATTCTCGCTAAAAATACAATTTTATAATATTAAAGTTGGCCAAGACTAAAGTTTTTCACAAGTAAGGAATACTTCAAGGTCAAGGTCATTGATATCCAATGAAAGGTCTTGCCACAAAAATACATATGTAAATTATGAAAGCCTTAGACCTTACCTTTTAGATGTTATGGCGAAGGTTTAAGATGTTAAAAAGTAGGTCAAACTCCAAAGTCAAAGGTCTTGCTTTAAAATGAAAGGTCCTGTCACAAGGATTAAATTTGTAAAGTATGAAAGCACTTGGCCTAACCCTTCAAAAGTGATGGTTTAGGTTTACTTTTTAAAAGTATGTCAAACTGCAAGGTCAAAGGGTCAAAGTTCATAGTATCCAATGAAGGATTATATAAGTGAAGTATAATATCACTAGCCCCAAGTGTTCAAAAGTCTTGTGACCTTGACTGTGACCTATATGCTAAAAATATTTTTTCTGCAAACTTTTACATTCGCCATAAATTTTGAACCATAAAAGATAGAGACTTCATATTTGGTTTGCATACACCACTGGTTAAGCTCTTTTAAATGCCACCATGGCCAATGACCTTGTGACCTTGACTGTGACCTACAGTGTATACGCTAAATAAAGTTTTTTGTCTGCAATTTTAACTTTGGCCATAACTTTTGAACGAAGAAAGATAAAGACAATATTTGAAATATATACTTCACTAATGAAGCACATTCACGTGCCACCACGGTCAATGACCTTGTGACCTTGATTGTGTCCTATATGCTAAAAATAACTCGTTTGGAACCATGAGATATAAAAACTGCATATTTAGTATGTATGCTTCACTACTCAAGTTCTTTGTGACCTTGACTGTGACCTATATATTATAAAATTGTTTTTTTTAACTTAACCGCCGGGCGCATAGTGTTTCAAAAAATGCATCTTGTTCATAAGTATAAAAATCTCCATGGTCAAGGTCCAAAGGTCAAGGTAACTAGTATCCAATGTAAGGTCTTGTCATATAGAATACATACTGAGTATGTAAAGGATGGAAGTTTTGACCTTTACCGTTCAAAAGTTATGTTTTGAACATATTTTATTGACGAATCAAATGGATTGGAAACAAGTTCTTACAACTTACTAGTTCCTCTCCATAAGACGCAAAAGTTATGGACAAGGCTAAAAAATTTAAAAGTAGGTCAAACTCCAAGGTCAAGGTGAAAAGGTCAAATTTGGTGGTTCAAAAAGAAAAGTCTTGTTACACGGAGTATACACGTGAAATATGAAAGTCATAGCCTCATTAAACCAAAAGTTAAGGACAAGATTAAAGTTTTCACGGCCAAACAGACAGAGATGCAAACGGACGGACACGGCAAAAACTATATACCCCAAAAACTTAGTTTATGGGGGCATAATGAGGTGCAAACTGGCAATATATAATAAAGATTTTATGATGGACTCATATTTTTAACATCTAAACTTTGCACTTTTTAGAGGTAATAAGATTTTTCAAACGTGAAACTTATGATGTGAACTTGTAAATAATATTACCGGTATAAAAAATAAAATGTATGCATGTGCAAATTTTTTCCACTAAAGTAAAAAAAAATCTTATGCAAAAATAAAAGAAAATACTAGTAATCATTATGTAAACTTGTTAATAATATTTAATATAATATTTATACAAAAACAAATGTTTCCTAATGAAAAAAAACTCTTATGCATAAAAGAAAAACAAAATACTCGTAATCTTATTGTTCCTGTGGCCTTTCAAACTTAAAAGGTCTTTGGGTTGAAGAAATAAGAAAAAAAAACTTTAAAAAAAAAAATTAAAATGCACCCAGCCGGTATCGAACTCACGACTTTTTGCTTGTAAGGGGTACGTTCTAAACACTACGTCAAGAGTTCCAACTTCCTGGTTGAACAAGACAGTAATCCGCACTAAATAGTTTTGAGAAAAATGATTGGTGTATAATAAAATTGCAGATTTTCTGCAAAAACAAATTATTTCAATTTGTTTAATCTTTGAACAAATCGAGCTAATAATTGAAAGCCTAGGATACAATAGAACTGCCATGTCTATACTTTGTTTACAAATTTGCGACAAATGTCGCGTTCAGTTTGACAGATTATGGTGAAGTTATAGGTGATATTAGATATGCATAAGGCGTATAATAGCTGCCCTTAATGATATAATGATAGCCCTAGGGCCCCTCTACCTTGCCCCAATATTTATTTGATGAACACTTCAAGGATAAGGCGTATAATAGCTGCCCTTTTCCCGCTTCCCAATGTACAATGATGAAAAACATCAAAGTTCAGGTTAGCTGTCTGGACCCTTCCAGCCCCTAGGACCCTGCAGAAATCTGTCAAGGGGTACCCCCTAGGGCCCCCTACCCACCCCCAGTGTTAGTTTGTTCAGGAGGCCGACAATGAATAAAATATGAATGCTGGAAATATGCCCCACGCACTTGGCACCACTGGATGGTGCCACTACAGCCCCATTCTGAAAGTGGCAAATGATAGCCCTAGGGCCCCTCTACCTTGCCCCAATAATTATTTGATGAACACTTCAAGGATAAGGCGTATAATAGCTGCCCTTTTCCCGCTTCCCAATCTACAATGATGAAAAATATCAAAGTTCAGGTTAGCTAACTGGACCCTTCCAGCCCCTAGGACCCTGCAGAAATCTGTCAAGGGGTACCCCCTAAGGCCCCCTACCCACCCCCAGTGTTAGTTTGTTCAGGAGGTCGACAATGAATAAAATATGAATGCTGGAAATATGCCCCACGCACTTGGCACCACTTGGTGGTGCCACTACAGCCCCATTCTGAAAAGGGAAAATGATAGCCCTAGGGCCCCTCTACCTTGCCCCAATAATCATTTGATGAACACTTCAAGGATAAGGCGTGTAATAGCTGATCTTTAATGGCGTTTTGGGGATAAAATGCAAAACAGCCAAAGTTTAGAGTGGATAACTGGCCCTTTCCGGTCCCTGGGATCTTTTGAAACGTTGACAAGGGATTTTCCCTAAGACTCTTAACTTAATCACAAATAATTGATGACAAATGATTGCTTGAAATATGACCCATGCACTTGGCACACCACCTGGTGGTACCATTAAAGCCCCTTCTGATAGCAGGAAATAATCATCCTTGGGCCCTTCTATCTTGCCCTAGTAATTTTGATCACTTTATAAATCATGGGTATAATACCTGCCTGTAATATAAAAAATGCCTTTGGGACCACTTGGTGGCACCACCACCACTTATTACTGATAGTGGTAATTTACAGTCTTACAGATTCATTAAGTTGTCCCAGTAATAATGTTTGAAATATACTTCAACCTAGTTTATACTTGTGCCATATTTCGGTTTACAATCCTTATATTAATCAAATTTCAGGTTAGCTTATTGGCCCTGTCATAATCTTGAGGTCCCTGAAGGAGTTGAAAAGGGATTCTTCCTGAAGGAGTTAACCATTTCCAAGTGCTTGTTTGTTCAGATAAAAATTATAAAGTAATTTATTTCTTATTTTTCGGTTTTAAAAAAGAAAAAAAAATTTGTTCAGCTGAGCCTTACTGCCTCTGAGGATCTGATTTATTATGCAATTAATTGTTGCATTAATTTTCTAATCATTAACCATTAATTATCTAAAATAACGTATTAAAACAGTACTGCGTCTGAGTACTCTCAGTTCTTTGATGAATTTCCTTATTGGCTGCTAGCTTCTACGCGCTTAGTGGCTGCTGTTATTGGCTGCTAGCTTCAGCCTGGTTTCTTTATTTCCTGTTTATAAAAGTTTTAATGAAATGTGTTAGATTAAAAAGCCTAGTCCCAAGAGTATTTTAAAAGGGTAATAAATTGCAATATGTGGCACTAGAATAAAAATGTCCATGTTTTTATTTGGAAATCCAGAGTCCATGTTGCTACTGTTTCAAAGAATGGGATGAATGAAAAAAAAGTCATCTAGAAAGTTCTCTTCAATCATGTAGCTTAGTCTTGGGTCATTTTCACTTGCTAGAGTCTTCACGTGTATTGATGTGTCAGAGGCGTAGTCACAAACTTAAAAGTGGGGGGGGCTCAAGTCCAGAAATTCTTTAACAAGCAAAAAAAAAAAAAAAAAAAAAAAAGCTTAAAAGTGGGGGGGCTCAAGTCCAGAAATTCTTTGACAAGCAAAAAAAAAAAAAAAAGAAAAAAAAAAACCCATAAAAGTGGGGGGGCTCAAGTCCAGAAATTCTTTGACAAGCAAAAAAAAAAAAAAAAAAAAAAAAAAACAAAGTTACCCAAACTCGAAAATCCTATTTCGGGGGGGGGGGGGGGGGGGGGGGGGGGGGGGGGGGTTGTGGCCAACTTTTTTTTTCAAAGGCAAGTTACTTTCAATTTCAATTTTTCTACACAATTTTATTACTATCTATTAATATTACTTCAAAATAGCTGTGTTTTTGTTCTTCATTAAAAAGTGGGGGGGCACAGACATACTCTTGCCCCCCCAGATCTGAAAGTGGGGGGGCTACTGCCCCCGCTGCCCCCCCCTGTGACTACGCCTATGTAGTGTAATGTAACGCTATGCAATCGTAACGCCGTGCTCACGAGTGTAGCACAAAATAGATTGAAAATGAATTTCAAACCAGAATTTCAGCACAATGTTTTCGTAGAAGCCCCCTCCGAATTGTACCCACCAATTTTATTGTTTATCATCAAAAGTGTAGACTTTAACAGGTGAAAAAGACGTAAGCCTTGCCAGTTAATGTTCAACCAAAAACCAAAGAAAAGGGAAAATCTAGTGTTTAACTTGGTTGGTGAATACGTGTACCGACATGTTAACTTTCCTATTAGAGCTACTTGTTAAAAAATGATGGCTTTTTGTGATAAATTTCAAAATGGAACGTTGAATATCACATTATAAGCTGAGATGTCGGATACAGTGTATTACCCTTCTTGGTTATAAGAACTTCAGACGCAAACCAAAACAGGGCAATTTTAGTGCTTTTATGATTTTATACTCCGGAGTGTATTTGTATCATATCTGAGTGAGTGCCTGAAATTCAGCATTCTAGAAATTAAAAATATATGCTCATCTACACCCAATACTCCAAATGAACATAATATGATTAGTTTAATATAAATTAAAGAGTAAAATAGATGGGTTAACCGTTATCTTAAATTGATACTTTTTTCAATGATTTGTATTCTCTTACTGCATTGTAGAACGCATAAAAAAGTAATTTGAACCTCTGCACGACCTTCAAAATGAATAAACAATGTACAATGTGACGATAAATAATTTTTTTTGCTGCATTAGACAAACAAGAGGCCCAGGGGCCACATCGCTCACTGAGCACATCGGCTAGGAAAAAGCACAAATCAGATCAGAAATGAAAATTTTACGGAAGAGAGGGGGGGGGGCTTGAAATTTAATACTACTTGAGAATGCCCCCATATCAATACAGCATACAACTTTGCTGTTCTTGAGAAAAAAGGTTTATAAAGATTTCTTTTTACATTTTGTTTGTATATATTACTTTGTTATAATTTGAATTTGATTCCCTGTTGTTTCCCTCTCTACCCCAAAAAGTCATGATTAGAACGAATTTAAATCTTCGATACATGAAGATGCTTACATGTCAATATGACTAAACATATCTTTTCTGTTCTTGGGATTTTTCCCTTTATTTTCCCATTGTAAAAATTTAATCCACCATTGAGACCACACTCTACCCTTGGGGGTTATAATTTGAACAAATTTAATACTACACTACCTGAGGATGCTTCCATATACATATCGCTAATCATGGCTTTGCAGTACTTGAGAAGATCATTTTTTAAATATATTTTAATGTAAAACTTGAAACCCCCCCCCCTATTGTGGCTCCACCCTACCCCTGGGGGTTATGATTTGAATAAACTGGAATCTACACTACCTGAGGATGCTTCCATATAAATATCACTAATCATGACTTTGTAGTAATTGAGAAGACGATTTTTAAAATTTCCCAACATATTTCTATGTCAAACTTGGATTGGACATTGTGGCCCCACCCTACTCCCTTGAATATGCACTACCTGAGGATGATTCTACATGAGTTTCATCTTTCCTGTCTCAATGTATCTTGAGAAGAAAAGTTTTAAAGATCTTTCCTATAACAGTACGACATTTAACTCTTGATACGACATAGTCCAAATTTTTTACTACCATTTTTCATTGTGAGATCAAAATTTTCTTATATCACTTGGTGGGATTTCTTAGCAGTATCACAGGGTCTTATGTTGAGCCCTCAAACATCTCAACTTTGAAAGATATGGAGAAAGCTCAGAATCCCATGGGAAAATGGTGTAATTTTCAATCCCACCAACTCTCCCACCATTCTTACGTGGGAGAAAAAATTTCAGATGGGATATTTTCTCCCATTGGGATTTTTTCTCGCACAATTTTTTTCAAATTGGATAAATCCCACAGATATTGAAAATCAAACAATTTCTCCCATATGTTATGAAACATGAAATATATCCAATACAGCATGACAATGACAAATTTCTCATCATAATATACATGTATAGAAAATATACTTGCTATAACAATGTATTGAAGAAAATAATTCATTGTCAGTATCCGTGGAATTTATCCAATTTGAACAAATTCATGGGAGAAACAAACCCCCACGAGAAAAAATCCCATCTGACATTTCTTTCTCCCGTGGGAGGAACGTGGGATTGAACTGAAAATCCCACCATTCTCCCATGGGATTCTGATTTTTAGGACTTCATATCTTTAGAAGTGGAAATGTTTGTGAGTTCAACATAAGACAACATAAATGGAATGCTGCTAAGAAATACAACCAAGTGATATAAAATATTTTGGATATCATAATTAGAAATGGTAGTAAAAAGTCTGAACAATGTCGTCTCCAGAGTTAAATGTAGCACTGTTCTATATATTCCTATGTAAAACTTTGATCGGCCATTTTTGCACCACCCTACCCCCGGGGGTCATGATTTGAAAAAACTTGAATCTACACTACCTGAGGATGATTCCACTTGAGAATAAGATTTTTAAAAAATGCCATTTATTTTTCATAAATTCATAATTATCCCCCCTTGGAAGAGGGCGTGACCTTTCATTTGAGCAAACTTGAATCCACTTCACCTAAGGATACTTTGTGGCAAGCTTGGTTGAAATTGGCTTCTTGAGAAGAAAATAAAAATGTGAAAAGTTTACATCGACAACAACGAAGACTACGACGACAGACAGCAGACAAATTTTGATCAGAAAAGCTAAACTTGAGCCTTCGGCTCAGGTGACCTAAAAACTGACGGAATATTTCCACATTGATACGATTTTTGTCCTACACTACAAACTGAGTCTTTCATATGTTGTATTTCGTTGAAGTAGATTTCAGGAAGAAAAATGGAGGATTTTTAATATCTAAACACTGGATCATGTTATGATTGTTAGCAAACAATGATTGCTTTTTATATTTATGATGATCTAGCTACATCAATGTAAAATATTTATCTAATCCTTCGAGCTTGGAGAATATTAGACTCCTTTTATGATATAATGCTTTGTACTATCTCAAAAACAGCTATAATTGTTTAATATTACTAGTATATAATTCATATAAAACATGCAAACAACTTCAAACTATGCTTTCAAAGCTAAAAACAAAGGTTATTCTACAGATTATCTCTTCTACAACAAAGTTAACATGCACTGTTTTAAGTTCTACCGAAAACCTTGAGACAAAATAGAGTCTTTGAAGAATCATGAAATAATCATAGTTAAAAAAAACATTATCAATGACATGCGCAAATGCATGCTTTACGTAAGATCAATTTCTAAAACAAATAAGACGTTGACAAAAATGTTGCAAAAAACAATACAATGACCTTGTCAGCAAATACAAACTGTTAAATCAAATACTCACAGACACTTTTCATAGTTTTTGTAAGGTAATATTTACACATTGAATTGTTCATGTAAGCGAAGTTTTCCGTATTTTCCGGATCAGTACAAGGAGCACATGTTGGTTTTGATCAGTTCATATGGGATGTTTATTCCTCCATGGGACCTTCTTTGTGGGGGTCCTCTTTTGCTCTGCTCCTGATAAGGAATGTTTAAACGGGTTTTTGAGCATGATTTCTGTTTGATATATCTATATTTCATTGCAAAGATTGACTTCACAAGGTGAATTCTTAGTCATCATGGCATACACCCTTTATTATTTCTTTTCACAGGCATTTCAAAATGCTTAAAGTTCTGTAAAAATACATGTATTATATTTATGTGAACAAGGATTAGGGACCAAATGATTTATATTCTACACATGTATAAAGATATACATTGTATTTAGAAGAACAATGGTTGATTTATGGAGATAAAGAAGTATGATGTAGTCAAGGAATAGTTTTAAATAAACTCTGAGGAATGTATTATAAAACTGATTATAATTTAATATGTGGATGAAAGATAAAGCTAAACATGTTTTAATAAAAAAAAAAATTAAACTTCAATTTAAAAAACAACAATTTTTTTCTTCGGAAAGTTCTGCACACATATTAAGTTTTGAATCTCAACTTTTTCCCACTTAAATATTGAAAAAATTTATTCACTTACTGTTTATTTTTGGATTTATTTTTTTGCATTACAGATTAAGCGTTGAGTTCTAAAACAAAGAAGAATAACTCTAAAATCTTTTACATTAACAGAAATTTAATGAATTGGTCTTGAATGCTAAAAATATATAATTACATTTTTAAAACATGGTAGAGACGGGATGGAAGTAGGTAATGAATATTTTTTAATAAAATAAAGAAAAATAAAGTAAACTTTAAATTTACTTATTGATAGAATGGTCATTGTAACCTAAAAATTGCACCAAAGACAGGCATTCTTCACTTATTTGAATGATAAGATATTGCAAAACTAAGCAGAGACGATGTTTTTAATTGTAAATATGTTAACATGCTTTTAAACAATATAATTATATGCTGCGTACAGTTCACCAATTGTCTCCATATCACCAAATTTCAAATTCACAATATCATAACGAAACACGAGCCTGTTGATATTACGTTTTATACGTAAAGTTAGAGAGATTTTATACGTATAAGGACGGTACCACAATTGCTCCCTATTTCTTATAGACTTAAATGTGTCAGGTCAACAGGAGATGTTTTCTTCTCTAATGTACCTAATCCCTTCCCTGGTACTCTGTTGGTACGCTATATTCCCTGTTTACAGAAATGTATTATATATAGATTATTTTGAGATCAAAAATTTTGCATTATCTTCACTTTTTTCATGTTTACAAGGCATTTTAATGATATTTGCCTATCTGAATGTAGTAGAACAGTGTATACCGTACAGAATATAAAAATTTATTGAATAAAATTGATCATGGTTAACATGTAAGATGTACTGAAATTTTACAAATATGGACTTATTGTTCAAAACTTAAGGATCCTTGTTCAGCTTCTTTGGATGAAATTCAATTATAACGTAAAGTATGGACACACACGAAGTGTCTGGAATGGGATCTTTGAAAATCAATAGTCTGAAGTCTGAACTAATTGTAGATACCTTCGACCAATTACAGCCGACTTAAAAATCAGAAATGAGGTCTTAAGTTAGATAAATTATTAATGGGACATACAATTATATTGCGCTCTCAACAGTAACACTAGTCTAATAATAACATTTTTGAACTATTGTACTGTGCCTTTATCAATGTTTTGTTAAAGCTATTACAGCTTAGATGTTATGAATATTTTAAGTTGAAATCACAATTCTTTTACTGAAATTTTCTGCTTTTAAAAAAATTTGTAGATAATGAATGGTAATCTACTCAAACTTCTAACAAAAAACATATTAGAGCAGAGCCAACAAGAACCTCTAAAGCATCAGATTTGTGATTAGGTGCCACGGAGGAGTAAGCATACCCTGTCTACCGGTCACACACTCAGTGTGTTACTTTTCATAATCGGACAAACCAAAACAATCCACAGACAATTTAGTGGGTAAATAATTGTCTAAAAATCATTTAATCATATCATCATTTAAATATCAGCTGATAGATAAAAAATATTAATTACTTGATCGTAATTAATTATTTTTAAATGAACTTGTCATGTGGGCGTTAAAACAAAACCAAAACATGACAGATTAATATTATATCCAAAGAGATTCTCAAAACACCTCTACGCTCCTACTACACTTTTATTTGAATTTTTAGTTTATGAGGATTAACAGATGATCACGTTTTGTCGGAACATCGGTAGTGGAAGTCGTTCCATAAGCTCCGGGCAATGTTTCTTATCCGGTAAAAAAATCAATCTAAAGAAGATGAGTTGATGAAGAACACACACAAATAAGTAGTAATTACATGTTGACTCTGTGAACTTCACGTTAATCCTAACCAAATTATATGACAGACCTATTCAGAATAAAGGAAAAAGAGTTCGTCTCACTACAAAATAACATCTTCATTTGATATCACAACAATTACTCAGTACATTTTGTTTAATAAGCTGTTTTTTTAGTGTTCAGCACCAGTCTTTAGGTTCATATTTTCCACTCAAAACATTTGCGGATTTAAGTTTGATGTTGATCAATTTTTTCATTATTAACTTATTATAATTATTATAATGATCATTTTTAAGTATCAGTGATTCGCAAAATTTTCATTGATAACAATTTACATACGAGTATAAATTAAAGCTGATTATTTCTTTTCTATTTCAAGAAACAAGAATGTGGTTAAAATAGAATAGCAAGATTCAGACAGTTAGTTATGAAAATATCCTCTTGATAAGTTCATGAGATAGATAAGTTCATCACTATATTTCAAATTAGAAATAAAAATATGAGGTAGACAAAAAATGAAAAGAGGAGATGGAAAATATTTATTTTAGGACTGAAGACAATGTTGGCAACATCATGTACATGTATGAGCAATATAATGGGTAAGACAACTAAAAATATTCTGGAGAACGATAAAACAAATCAATACGTAGAAGGCAACTGCAGAAGTAAAAAAAAACGAATGCGAGAACAAACGTACAAAGTGGTATAAGGCAAATATATAGTATAGGGTTCATAAATTTAGAAACTTTAACAAGAAAATGACACCAAAAATTAAATAATGAACAGTTATCAGCATAAAGCTTGGAGAGTAGAGCAAACAAATATAAAACTTCATTTGGATCAAATACCACAGAGAAATAAGCATTCATTCCCTTTTTACTTTTTATTATTTAAGTTTAAATTAAAATGAAAGAAATGAATATTTATTTATTTCAATGTTTTATTGGTGAACCTTGGCTAGAGAAGATACTTATTTCCAGCTTTGAAAAAAATAGAAATTGAGTTTATCTATCTTTTTGCAAAATAAATGCTGTGAAGGAGAAACTTCAGGAGTACTGTACAAAAATACCGGTATATTCGAGAAGTGGTATTAATCAGATGTAGATTCATAAAAATTCCGAAGCAACTTTGAAATCACAGAATTTTATCAAAATCAAGAATACAAAAACTTATCATTTCTCAACTTTATATACATTGTTCAGTTGCAATACGATTTTAAAAAGATGCTTCAGTATCTGATTGAAAAATCTTTATGTACAATTGCCAATGCAAATTCATTTTGACATAATAACCAATTTATGGAATTTCTCGTTCATTAACATTTTCGTGTACTATCAAGAACCCAACTCACAGTTATTGTACTATCGCAGAATTTCAAGAAACCGCCTTCACTCTCCATTCTCATAAACAACAAGACATTTAGTTATGTTGCACTTTGCCTCTAATGTGACTTTAACTATAGAAAATACTTGTAATTAATTATGTAATAATTGATCATGAAATCCATAAAATTATTAATAAACAACTTATTATCTGTATCAAAAATTCACAGCAGAATGAAACCGAATTATGAATATGATTAATATGTAAATCGTGATTACATAATATATTGCGTAATTGATTACATTCTTGTGGTCTGAAACCGAAAACGACGTAAAACACATTAAACACCAAGAAAAGAAGATATAATAGCTAGAATTAGACATCCTAAAAAAGGAAAAGGTGGCGGCTTAAAATAATTTGAAGCTATCCAACACACGTGTACTTTTCACGGCGTCCTAAAAGAAACTGAAAAATGACGCTATCTAGACGACTGGGTCCAGATTTTTTTTACCGCGCACGATTTTCATTGGGCGTTTACTAAATGTTTACATTTCCAAGAATCGCTTGCATCTGCCTCTCCTAATCTGGACACACCAAAAACTTTCCAAGGATAATGCAAGCGCGATAACTCTTACACGCAGAGCATTCCAATGTACATAAAATATTTTAAGTAAAACTTAAAATTCATATGTGATTTGGAGACTAGGTATTGGAATTCCCATTCGTACCAAATGCGCTCCGTTATTAGCAGACTTATTTTTGTATTTGTAATGGTCATCTATTGTTCAAAAGCTTAATATACGTGAAAAAACGAAAACTATGGCCTTCAGTTCAATATTTAGATATATGGACGATGTATTGTCAATTACCAATGGTTATTTCCATTCTCACAACAATACGATATATCGCGATGAGCTTGAAATAAAAGATAACGTAATGTCTGATACATCTGTTTTCATATTTGAATATTTTACTAGGAAAATACGGTAATCTAGCAACAAAGCTTTATATGATAAACAGGATGAGTTCACCATTTCAATCGTCACTGTCCCTTACTTATGCAGCAATATACCTTTATCACTTAGCAATAGCATGATCTACGCTTGATCATGAATAATTTCTAAAACGAGGTTAGTAAGATAATGACAAACAAAACGATCGGACAAGATTATTAGCAGTCCCCTTTTATCATATTGTAAGTTCTAAGCTCTATAATGACCTTGTCAGCAAAAACAAGATTTTATCTATCATTACATGTAAGTTAAATGCTAAATGACGTTTTCCATACTAATTGTTAGTTCGTTATTTACACGCTGAAATGTCGAAAGATTTTTCCGTTATTTCCTGATCATGACAAGGAGTACACGGTGAGTGTGACCCGTCGGCAAGGAATGTTCATTCCCCCTTGTCATCTGATCCCACATCTGATGTTTAAGAAGTCCATCTTTGATCTGTGTCTGATTTGTTTTATTTAATGGACTTTAAAGCTTGAATACTGTTTTTTAATCTCCATATAGTTAATGCAAAGACAAGAAATCATTTTAGGCAAATCTGTAATTAAATTGCAAAATTGATTTTTTTAGAAAGACACATAAGGAAAATAGTGGTATTTTTGGGGGGTGTTTTTTTTTCGACTATAAAATCTTTAATAAAAGCAAGTTCATATCAAAACTTGGCATGATAATATTTCGATGTATTTTGACTTTTGCATGTTTCATTCAAATTTATGTAATTCTTTATAAAATCTTATCTGAATATAAAAACAACGCTGGGTCTTGTCTATCAAGAACGTATTAATGACGTTGTTATGACGTTTCTCTTTCGATCACTCAATATGAATTCGTTAAAATACTTTAAATTTATGCCAAAATGAATAAGATTTAACATTTGGAATAATTAAGTTATTCTAAAGCTACAATTTAAAAGGAGACGATTTCAACAGAATAATAATTAGGGTAATTTAAAAGAAGCTCGTGAGAGGTTGAAAAGACGATATGATATAAACGAACTGAAAATGAGTACCGAAAAATCGGTAACATTTTTGTCGCGGCGATAGACAAAACGTGACGATGTGCTTATCTTCATGTTTTTAAAAAGTATTTTATATCACCGACTGCGATTTAAGGGCAAAAATCAAAATAGAAAGGGACATTAGTTTGTCAAATTTTCTTGATACAATGTAGCATCTGATTGAAACAGATTTTATAGAAGTTGTGACATTACTTTTAGATCAACTCTCCTAATGTCATGTACTCGTAATGTCATGAAATTAAAGTCATCAAACGCTTAATTCATCTCAGTCTATATATGTTTTTATTTGCTAGCCCAAGATATAATTTCTGCTTTAAAAATATGATAGGAATACATTATTTTATAAGATAAGGATAATTTAGATACTACGAAAGCCCGTTGAGGCCAGTTCAGAGAAAGAAATATTTTCATTGCGTTTAATCGTAATAATATTCCGTTAGGTACAATGTTCTAGAAGATATTATTTTCATAATTTCCTTTAAAGCCCCTGTCGCGCGGACTTATTTTGATAATGCAATGCTCAACACAATGCAACATTTTTACGAATTCTGCTAACAAATTTAATTTCTTATATGGGTA
The DNA here is from genome assembly GCF_032062105.1 of Saccostrea cuccullata. NCBI lineage: Eukaryota > Metazoa > Mollusca > Bivalvia > Ostreida > Ostreidae > Saccostrea > Saccostrea cuccullata. Next base: position 131,627 of record NW_026921069.1, read on the forward strand.
TGATAAGTTTCTTCCTCTTGAAAGTACTAGTTAAATACAAACAACTGGAATGCCATATGAATTATAAAAGTACCGGTAATTCCATATAACAATTTGAAATATTCTGTAAATAAGATAACTACTGGTTATCATTTGGTGGTCAGGCATTGAATAAACCGGGTGTGCTGCTTTTACTGATAACCTGGGTAAGGACAGTGTGTCGGCCTTTGTTTCTATGTCTAACATTTAGGAGGTCGCACGATAACGATAACAAAGATTAAGATCTATACTGGCAAACGCCGTGTATTGGTTCATTGTGAGAAAATACATGAATTACATCAATCTGCTGAAGGCTTAAAGCTGTAAAAAGAGAGTCAATGAAAAAATATCTTGAACTGTACGTAACTCAACTATTGCATTATGTTAACTGAATTGGTAGGGACTTTTAATTTACATTCTTTTTAGATAGGTTATTTAAGTTAACGAAGGCCAAACATGTCAGCCTATACATGACTCCAAAGAAGCAATTCAACGAATCATATGGCCAAAGAATAGTTTATATTTGCTAGTTATATTGATATACATAATTATTGTAATCACAATGGGTTTTACGAAATGCTTTATTTAAATACTAGTAAGAATGTTGAAATCTCTGAAACTTCAACTTTTTGTCAGAAGCCTGTTTTGGTTTGAAAATAGATTGTACTCATATTACCTACATGTATAAGTAGCTTTAATTGACATAAACAACGTATACAGGTGATGATTGCGAAATATTCCTGCATACATATATTTGATAATGGAAAAAGCTGAAGTTTTCTTGTTTGTCCTACTATGAAGTGGTTGTTTGATCTTTTAGAGTAAACGTCATGGGAAACTGTTCGACAAATTTGCAGTGGAATTTAAAGTGTTACCATGAAAACCGAAAGTATTACTGTAAAACATGCAATCGTAACCTCTGCTTCCGTTGTAAAAAGAGGCATCTCGAAAACCTGAACACACAGTCCCATATTGTTGTATGCAAAAGGTGTTCTGAGGAAGAAAAGGAGTATTTCTGCAATACGTGTGAGTGCAGCCTTTGCGTCCAATGTGAAGAGATGCATATTGCAGATCTGGAAACGAAATATCATGACGTCATACGTGAAAAGGTAATTTGTAGACATGAAAACAAACGTTTTCACTGCACTACTTGTGAAAGCGACCTCTGCATACAATGTAAGGAGAGGCATGACCACAACAAAGACACAAAATATCATGGAATTATTATCAAATTGACAAATTGTACTCATAGGGATAAGAAATATTACTGCAATACGTGTGAATATGGACTCTGTGTCCAATGTAAGGAGGAGCATGTTGTGGACTTGGATACTAAATCTCATGAGGTTGTGATAAAACGAGAATCAATTGAAAAAGAAGAAACATGTGAAATTCATCCAGACATCACCTGTGACAATTGGTGTTTATCATGTAAACGTCCAGTTTGTTATTTTTGTTTAAAACAGAAAAAACATGAAATAATGGAACTTGAATATGCCTATAAAACTTTCAGAAAAACTTACAGAGAAAGGGTTGTTGGCATTAGAGGGGATGTGCTTCCATATAATTGTGCACTTTTGGCAAAAATGTATTCTAATTTAGAAATAGAAATAAACACCGTGAGGACGAAAACATACAGCTTCCATGTTGACATGTCAAATAGATCTAGGAAGCTGAAAGATCAGATAAATTTGGCATGTATAGTAAAAGCGGAAAAATTACATCAATCGAAACTTGATTTGGTCTTCAAATTACGGCAAAGGCAGAAAGAAATAATGAGATACATTGCTACCATAGAAAAATATGAAAATAAATATGAGAAGTTTGAAAATAGACCAGTACAATTTCTTTCATTTCTAAAGAAATCTGCCATCCCCGAATTAAAGGGGATTTCCAACATATTTAGGGTTTCTTTGGGAGGGATAATAACCATGAACGATGCTGTAAAGTTGTTAGAACTTCAAATCATAGAGACAAGAAAAAGACAAATAGGAAAGGATGATTTGCTGGAAAGGATGTCCACACCTTTGTTCAATAATACTTTTGAAGTACGGAGTGTATATCGTGTTCGTCATATATCTCTTGTGACCTCAGAACGATTCTGTGTCAGCGATGGAGAAGATCTCGTCTTGGCAGACACATCTGATCACGTCCTACATACTCTGACAGGTATTTCTAGTTATGGAGGACACACTGGTACCAGTGATGGTAATCTGATTTATATTGACAAAGATTATAACATCAATAAACTTTCAAAACAATATACAACAGCTACTTCAATAAAGAAAGTGGAACCTTGGAGACCACATTGTATATATTTCTCTCCCACAACTGCAGAGCTCCTTGTCGGAATGAGAAGCTTTGATAAAAATAAACACAGGTATACTGCAGCCAAAGTCGTCAGGTATAACAGTGCAGGAAAACAAGTCCAGACGATCCAACGAAACAGTATAGGTCAAAATTTATTTAGTGAACCAAACTTCATTGTAGAAAATCGAAATGGAGATGTTATAGTGTCTGACTGGCTTTTCGCACTAGTTGTTACGGATCGTGAAGGACGACATCGCTTCTCTTACAGAGGATTCCCTCACTGCAGGCTCGAACCATGTGGAATCTGTACGGATGTGTTGTCAAACATTCTGGTGTGTGATCTGCATACCCACTCTGTCCAACTGATTGACAAGGTTGGCTACTTTCTGTGTTTGTTACTGACAGGAAGTCAAGGGATAATAGAACCGTGGAGCTTGAGCTATGACGACGAAAACCATCTTCTCTGGGTTGGATCCCGTGACAGCCAAAGAATATGTGTTTACAGACATATCAGGAGACGAGATTTTGCTTATACGAGATGATCGCACATATTACAATTATGTAGAATTTGTTTGTATTTCTCCTTTATAAATTTTAAAAAAGTTTTCATTGTAAGTCTACTTGTATTTAAAGATTGTCCTTACAAAAAGCCAGTGATGGATTTTTTTTAATTTTGCAATATTGAAAGCTAGTACACTGTAAGAAGAGTAGATATTAAATGTTATAAAGGCCAAAAGTTTCTCTTTTCTAGGTTTTACAAACAAAAGCATGAAACCAGTCGATACCATCAAGGAAAGTAGATTTGGAAATAGAAATGATTAAGCATAAAATGAAAATATCACATATAATAATAATACAAAAAATGAAACTCCTTGATTCAGATATGATACTGTACTACATATGTACGTATATTATAGGTAAATCAGTTCCTTAAATCCATAGTTTCAGCTGATAGTATGTACTTGTGAGCAATTATAAGCAATTGAAACTGTGAAGTGAAGCCATAGTTATACATAATTCATGGTTCACATCCATCCTACTTGTTAAATTACCATCCTTTTCTCATAACGGGGAATATTTTTCATACCTTTATGGCTTCTAAATGTAACTATATTTGCTAGGTTTCCTTCACTAATACTTTCTCTGGTACCTCGCCTTGTTTATGTTGTTCTATGTACCGTTCAAGGATTTTTCATTAAAATAGACAAACCACCATACACTAGTAGTAAAGGGCTTAATATTTAGACCTTTACTCAGCTTTGTGCAGTGAATGTTTTTGTCGTACCAACGATAAATGCGACACTGGACTTCGGTTTCAATTCTTTATTTGAAAGTTCCATAACTTTAATTCTAATATTGTGTGCACAAACACTGCTACTCATGTTTATGTCCTATAATAACCTTATTATAATTAAGATAACCTTGTCAGATTCATCAGAGTGATGGCCTTCATCTTAATCATTTCCATCAGCTTAAGTTGCAATGTACTTCGTAATTTTTAATTAATTACATTTTTCATGTTTATCTACAAAATGAAGTGTTTTGTAAGAATATCGGAGATATAAAACAGAGGAGCGCATCAGCTGTCAGTAATCTTTCTAATCCGAAAAAAAATCAATACAAACAAGATGAATTGTTGAGGAACAAGCGCAAAAAACCAGTGATTACATATGAATTGTATGGACTCTGAGTTAACCCTAACCATATTATGATAGAACAGCTCACAATTGGAAAAGTTTATCTTCCTACAAAAGAAAAATATCCTTCCAATATTGCATCAAAGTATAAGTGCGCATGCTCTTCATCATGATTACTCTACGTACTTTCATTTTATTTCGGAATATGTGTTTAACATAGACCAAATTCGCTGGCTCTCTTTATTTCCTGTTTAGAAAAGATTTGAGGTAATAAGACAGATAAAGACTTGACTGTATATCTAAAAGCTAAGCCCCAAGTCTATTTTAAAAGGGTAATGAATTGCAATATGTTACACTAAATTAAAAATGTCCGTGTTTTCACTTGGTTATTCAGAGACCATGTTGCTATTGTTTCAAGACATTGACAGAGTAAATGTATCAGATCTATGTTACGATCACGTATTAAAAGCTTAAGATTGAGGAGCAATTTAAAAACCATCTATCCTTGTGTATTCAAGAATTCAGAAATGACAAAGCAGGTAACAACATTGTCTCCGTTTGTAAGGCTAGTTATATAAATTGTATTAAGAAGAACTTGGATTTAATTCTTCAAGTGGTACTAGTAATTCAACTTATACTCATAGTTCCCTTTCTTAAGATTGATTGATTGATTGTATACTGTTAAACGTCCCTCTCCAGAATATTTCACTGATATGGAGACGTCACCATTGCCGGTGAAGGGCTTCAAATTTAGGCCTATTCTCGGCACTTACGGCCTTTGAGCAGGGAGGGATCTTTATCGTGCCACACCTGGCCCCAAGACCATCAACTGAAAGCAATTTCAAATTGTCATAACTCTTGAAATTATCTTGATAATAGACTAAAATCTTCATTATATGTTTAAAATGAAGTGTACTGCACATTTTCAAATTTTTAAGCTAATACTTTAAATAAAACTTAAGATATTAAAAATCAAAATTTTGACTTAAGTGTGTTCTCAGTTTATGGTCTTGGGGCCCGCTGTGACACGGGGCCTCGGTTTATACGGTCTCGTCCGAAGGACCGCCCCATTTAGTCGCCTTTTACGACAAGCAAGGGGGTACTGAGGACCTATTCTAACCCGGATCCCCACGGGATCCCTTTCTTAAGAAGAAATTCTTCAAAATCATATGTCAGTTCTGAATATTTTTAAGATCCCACAGAACCAAAATGAATTTGAACTATCATATCTATGTTGGATTCCAAAACATCATAAGAACCCTTACAAAAAAGAAGCATAGCGGGTGCCAAAAAAAAAATGTTCAACCAAGCGTCTTTCCTTACTCCTTACTAAGATATAAACAGAAGCTGAGGAGAAACTTCAAGAGTACTGTGCAACTATATATTCAAGAAGTGGAGTAAATCAGATGTGGATTCTTAAAAACTCCAAGGAACTTTTGGACAATTTGAAATCACAAGATTTAAGGTTTTTCCACGCTCGCAATTTTAATGGTTCAAAGTACAAAACTGCATTTATTTTCATTTAATATAGTTAAAATTTACTAACTATTGCAAAAAGTGTATAGGTCGCCGCATTATTTAGGATAGGAGACAAAATAAACAGAAGTGTATGTCAGCATAAAAAATTATGCATTTTTTGTAAACATTATGGTAACAATGATGTAAAAACTTATTCAAATGCATAATTCTGATGCTGAAAGTTCCGAAATACTTGCTACCTCTAAGATACTTTTGAATTGTGAATACCATGGAAACTATTTTACACGAGGAGAACAATAAAGAAAATGCCTGAATGAAGATACCTGAGAAGGAGTTATTGCCCTTGTCAACATTTTTTAAAGATTGAATAATTGATTATAAAATGAAAATAAACATTATTAAAATTCTTAAAATTAACAATATTTGTCATTACATCAATTGAAAAGCATTCTTATAAAAATTATTGTTCTACTTGGCATGAATTTAAATTAATAACAGTTTTTGCAAAAACCTATGGCATCATAGGAGGATGGAAATACCTTAACCAAAATCAACAGCTTGAAAACTTACGACTTTTCAACTTTATACACAATCATTCTCCACGATAGATAAAAGTTGAGGCTTTTTGATATCATTGACAGAGGCTTTTTCAACAAAAATGGATGTCGTAAATTTACTTACCTTGCCATTGGTCACATGCAAAACTCTTTTGTTAAAAACATTCTGATTGTACACACAAGTACTCTGAAGTTGACATCAAAAATATGCTTGGGTCTCTGATTGACAATATCTATGTAGTTTTTGGAGACTAGGTCTTCCAACAATCTAATGGAATTTCTATGGGTACCAATTGCGCTTCGTTATCAGCAGACCTATTTCTGTATTTATATGAAGCAGAATTTGTCTAAAAATCTTATATGTGAAAAGAAGAAATCACTTGTTGTGGCCTTCAATTCGACATTTAGATATATCGTCGACGTATTGTCAATTTACAATGGTAATTTTCATTCTTATGTCGATACAATATATCCTGGTGAGCTAGAGATAAAAGATACCACAAAGTCAGACATATCTGCTTCATATTTTGATATTTTATTTTAAAAAGACGTTAATGGTAATTTAACAACCAAGCTTTGTGATAAACGTGATGACTTTAACTTTTCTATCGTCAGCTTCTCTTACTTATGCAGCAATTACCTTCATCACTTGCATGCGGAGTTTATATATACTGTAGCAGTCGATTCGATACGCAAGAGCATGCTCTACGTATGAACAATTTTTAAAACGAGGTATGTTATTTACAAACAATTTGATGAAACAAAAATTTCAGCAGTCTAGTTTAAAGTCATAATTTCGTAAATTCTATGGTCGGTACAATGACCTTGTCCGCAAATAAAATTTGTCATCGAGTCAATTGCTGACTGGTGTTTTTCATACTAACTGTTAGTCCATTATTTATACACTGAATTAACGAAGGGATTCCGTAATTTCCCGATCATGAAAAGGAGCACAGGGCGGGTGTGACCGTTCGGTAGGGGATGCTCACTCCTCAATGGCACCTGATCCCACCTCTGATGTTTTGGAGGTCTGTGTTTGCTCTGCTCCTATTTTGTATTGTTTTATTGACTTTTGATGTTGAATACTGTTCGTTTTCTCAATATGTTTCATTTCAAAAAATGGGATGAATAAAAAAGAATTACCCTCAAAGTCATCTAGAAAGTTCTCTACAATCTACACATTTTTAGCTCACCTGAGCCGAAGGCTCAAGTGAACTTTTCTGATCACATTTTGTGGATTTCCGTCTGTCTGTAAACTTTTCACATCTTGATCAAGAATGAAAACTTGCCACAAAGTATCCTTTGGTGAAGGGGATTCAAGTTTGTTCAAATGAAGGGCCACGTCCTCATTCAAGGGGAGATAATTGGGAATAAATGAAAATTTGGTGGCATATTTTAAAAATCTTCTTCTCAAGAACCACTGGGCCAGGAAAGATGAAACTCATGTGGAATCATCCTCAGGTAGTGTAGATTCAAGTTTGTTCAAGTCATGACCCCCGGGGGTAGGGCGGGGCCAAAATGGCTGATCAAAGTTTTACATAGGAATATATAGGAAAAATCTTTAAAAATCTTCTTCTCAAGAACCACTGGGACAGGAAAGATGAAACTCATGTGGAATCATTAGTGTAGATTCAAATTTGTTCAAGTCATGACCCCCGGGGGTAGGGCGGGGCCAAAATGGCCGATCAAAGTTTTACATAGGAATATATAGGAAAAATCTTAAAAAATCTTCTTCCTAAGAACCACTGGGACAGGAAAGATGAAACGCGTGTAGAATCATCCTCAGGTAGTGTAGATTCAAGTTTGTTCAAGTCATGACCACGTGGTAAGGGTGTGGCCAAAATGGCCGACCAAAGTTTTACATAGAAATATATAGGGAATCCTTTTTAAATCTTCTTTTCAAGTACTTCAAAGCCAGGATTAGTTATAAGTCATCCTCAGGTAATGTAGATTCTAGTTCGTTCAAATTATGATCCCTTTGGGGTTATATACTTAAGTTAAATTTCAGGTCTGATCTATATGTTTTTTTCTGATGTGCTCAGGTGAGCGCTGTGGCCCCTGGGCCTCTTGTTTTTTTTTACATTTACTGTAGACTTAGTCACTGTATTTTAACTTTTGATAAAGCATTGAAACTTGGATAAGACTGCGGAACATTCAGTAGAACGATTGGAAATATGTAACTTTGGTCATTTTTACCTGTTAGAGTCATCACGTGTCATCCGTTCGACCTTCCAAATAAATATACAATGTACATTGTGCCGATAAATTAGTTTTTGCTACATTAGAAAAAAAAATAGACGGAATATTTCTAAATTGATATGATTTTGTCTTCCACTACCAAACGGAGTCTTTTAGTTGTGTTTCGTTGGGGTAGACGTCAGCAAGAAAAATGGAGGATTTTAAAGATTTTATCATTGGATCATGTTATGATTGTTAGCAAACAATGATTGCTTTTTATATTTATGATGATCTAGCTACATTAATGTAAAATATTCATCTAATCCTTTGAGCTTGGTGAATATTAGTCCCCTTTTATGATATAACGGTTTTGTACTATCTCAAAAACAGTTATAATTGTTTAATATTATATAATTTATATAAAACATGCAAACAACTTCAAACTATGCTTTCAAAACTAGAAACAAAGGTAATTCTATAGATTATTTTTTCTAACAAAGATAACATGCACTGTTTTAAGTTCTACCGAAAAACCTTGAGACAAAATAGAGTCTTTGAAGAATCATGAAATAATTATAGTATAAAAAACATGATCAATGACATCAAATTGAATTCCATTAAAACGGAAACGGTTCGACAACATTATCTCATAAAGCTTAAATCAATTAATCTGTTTTTAGTGAAGGTATATCAAAACGGAATCAGTTTGGGATGATCGCATTAAGCTTTACACCGAACCATTATTGACGTTGCGTGCAAGAAGCATCAATTCTCGTGTCACATGAGGCCAAAATGTCGCTTACGTTAAAGTATAGTTACTATTTATCTGACTCCCTGGTCTTTTGGATCGTGAATTTTGATGAAGTTTTTAGCAATACAATTTCCCAGCAGGAAAGGGCTTATCTGTTCGACATCCATTTTCAATCCCGATATCGCATAGATCTTCCTCAGTAAAGAAAACCTTTAATTATTGGACGAGGATGCCGATACATGTACGTAAAAAACAAAATATTCTTTGTTTAAAGCCCCAAATGCATGGAGGTAAATTAATCTCTAAGGAACAAAGCAAACCTTATCTCTGATTTCGAGTTTAACAAAAATTAAACATTAAAAAAATGTTTTAAAATGGTTTACTTCCGTCTTGTTGGACCCGGAACTTTTCGTTTTTGATCTGTCAACACTTTCTGACGTAAGGGTTATACCACTGCTTTGTTGGCATTGTTTATTCCTACTCTAAAATTTAAACGGTGATATGTACTCATATTATTCAACAAAAAAAAATCAACTACAATTCAATCGTCTTTCAAATTTAAAATATATTTTAAAAAGAAAACAAAACTAGAAATTTAACAGATGGATTTTGTGCATATTAATTGTATTGTTATTTGTACATAACAAAGGTTATGACTTATAGATATTAATCCTTTAATTTCATTCCACTATCACACTCTCTTAATATATGTTCATAGAAATCAAATTTTGATGTAACAAGTAATTGATAAAAACAATAATTTTATCACGTGTATTTATTTCAACCGTCACTTTCTGTCATTTTTATCGACAAGAAGAAAAAATGAACCATAATTTGATATTGTAATAAAGAAAAGCAAAACGCAAAGACACTTACAATATAAGACAGATTGGCGGTCTCTTGTAAATGTACAGTAAGATTTTAGAGTTGTGATTTTCACCCTGAAAGCAATAATTATATTTTTTAAGGTCTAATCAGATTTTTAAGGTATGAAGTTGGGAAACTTTAAAATTTAGGCGTTATGTTGCAAAAATGTCTACTATGTTCAAAATACATAAAGGGACTGTCCCTGAATATTTAAATGATATTGTACCAAACAAGCATGAAAATGTATCAAAATACAATACCCGCAATAAAGAACAGTTCATTATTCCAAGATGTAGATTAGATCTATTCAAAAAGTCATTTGTGCCAGACGCCGTGAAACAATGGAATTTATTGAAATTAGATACAAGAGAAGCCATCTCAATTAATTCCTTCCGTAAAAACTTTTGAGCTTGTACAAAAATCATCAATCCGCCAACATATTTTTCTTTTGGTAAACGCTACACAAACATACTTCATACTAAACTAAGACACAACTGTTTACTTAATTATGATCTATATAAACGCAATATTATAAACAGTCCTCTTTGTTCCTGTGGAAAGTATGAAGATGTTTATCATTATTTTTTTGCTTGTACAAAGTATGCAAATGCTAGAAACAATCTTTTTAACCACCTGTTCATGCTTGAAGAATTGGTTACAATTGACACTAATTTACTATTATGGGGTGACAGAGATTTGCCTGTATCAATTAATATTAATATTTTTGCTGCTGTCCATAGATTTATTACTGAAACATGTAGATTTTAAACTGATTTGTAATTTAATTGCATCACTTGAAAATATTATAATTATTATAATTTAATGTATTTTTTGCATGACATATTGTTATATTTATGGAGAGGAACTTGTAAGTTGCAAGAACTTGTTTCCAATCCATTTGACTCGTTCAATAAAATATGTTCAAAACAAAACAAGGTATGATCTACCAAATGCGTAAATGCATAACAAGAATTCATGGAACCAACTTCTTACAGAAAAACGTCATTTTCGGCACCGAATCGATGATATTGATGAAAATCAGAAGACCAGGTTTCATAGCTCAACTTTTTTGTCTACCACACACCTATCCCTCCCAACTGACTCAAAGGAAGAAAATGAAAATTCCAAATCCCTTTTGTACATCTACATGACAATATACTAACATATTCCAAAAGACGGTTTAGTTACACGACCTCGCTAGAATATTAGAAAAGCTCATGCAGAAAACCATCGTTTGGAAAAAAAACTTTTTTCAACCCTCAATTAGACAATGAATAACAATTCCAAAAGATTAATAAACATCTTATGAATATCATCAGACCAGTTCCAACAAATCAATTGCGTGGTTATTGCTTAAATATAGGAGAAAGACTTTAAAAGTGTGACAGTCGAACGAACCAGAATAAAACAATAACCCAAATTTTCAGAAATTGTGATAATAATATTTTAAGTAATAAGACTGGGCAATTATGGGAAAAAAATAGTTCTAAAGAAGAAAAAAAATCATTTAAAAGATATTCGACGAGAAAATATACTTGCAACCAGGCTTCGAAGATAAACGTTTTCAATAAGCTCAAATGAGAAAAATGAAAAACCTTCTTTTAGATCTATTAGACGACACCATTATTTCAAAGATGAATATTAGTAATTTACTCCTTAAATTATGAGAGGAGCTCAGTTAAAAAAACTCTTTTACACTTGTTACCCCCAACTGGTCAAAGAATAAAAATTTCGAAACCTTATAAACACTTACTGAATGCAATCATACCAGTTCCAATATATCAGTTGCAAAGTTACTGCAGGAAGGATGGAATGCGCTGCTATTTTGCGACTGACGCTACGCACCTACAGGGCAACCTGGTTAGACGGAGGAGAAGGTGTTCCAGGAATCTAACAACAACGACCACAGCGTCCAAGCACCAGCCAACGAGGGGGCAGCTAAGGAGAAAGGGGTAACCCAGAAGAGCAGACACGTGAGCCAAGAGGGCAGCAGGTTGAATCAGAGAGGAAAGCGAAGATCAAGTGGCCAGCCAGCAGAAATAAGGAAGAATGGGAGAGGTTTGACGATGATGTAGATACAATCCTTAATGCATCACTGGCAGAAGAAACAGACAATAAAAATCAAAGGCATGGCAACGATAATGTACAACGTAGGGTTGGACAGATTTGGAAATGAGGAAAGGCATCTGTTATAAATACTATAACAACTAACTTATGTCATCAAATGTGCAGTGTATATTCCTGGGTAATGACGTCACAATTGTGATGTCATAATAGTGATAACATCATTGGGTACTTTGTATTCTGTATATTGTTATTGTCACAGGTGGTGAAAAGTCAAGTCTCAACCGGGACTCGAATCCAGGGCCTCTGAAGTACTGTGCCAACCACTGAGCTATTGATACCCGATATATTGACTGACTTTCACGCACCTGTGAACCCGGTGACATATTACCTCTCTTTGTAGAAATTCGTCCTCGAATTCCATGAGTTAAGGAAATCATGAAGCATATTCCAAGGGAACAGTGGGTTTTTTTTTCGTTGGGCGCCAAATGTCTCAGGTGCTGAGAAATCAAGTCTCAACCGGGACTCGAACCCAGGGCCTCTGGCGTACCAGCGCTCAAACCACTGAGCTATTGAGACCCGATTTATTGACTGACTTTCACGCACGTGTAAACCTGATGACATTACCATGTAAATAACTGAGTTAATTTTAGATAGAGTATTTGTACCGAACAGACGTGTTTATCTATCTCTCGTTACAGCATCAGGAGGAGTAGTGAATAAGAACAGAAGACAAAGAGAGATTACCAATTTTAGGCGAGAACTGCGTCAACTGGCAAGACGATTGAGAACATCAGAGGAAGGGGAACGACCTGCTTTGGCTGAATTAAGGACTAACATAAGAGAGAAGTTAAAGATTTTGAGAAGGGCAGAAAGAAGCAGAAGGAGAAGGTAGGAGAGAGCAAGAGCACGATTTACAGCCAACCCATTCAAATTTAAACCAAGACTTTTAGGCAGCAAAGGATCAGGGAAGCTAAAAGCGGGAAGAGAGGAAGCCGAACAACATTAAAAGGATATGTACAGTGACTCAAAGAGAGACGAAGATCTAAGACAGTTTGAGAAGCTGATGCAGTCCGACAAGCCAGAGTATTTGTTTGATAAAACAGAACCAAAACTGCGAGAAGTCAAAGATGTCATCAGCAAAGCTAGAGTAGCTTCATTAACATGACCAAACGGAATCCAATACAAAGTCTACAAGAACTGTCCGCGATTAACTCAATGGAAACACCTGAAAGTTATGTGGAGGAGGGGGCAGTTAGCTGACAGCTGACACCAAGCAGCTGAGGGATGCCCCATTGCAAGGAGGAAAACTCAAAGTCACTTAAGCAGTTCCGTATTATTTCCTTGTTGAACATCAAAGGGAAAGTTTTCCTGGCCATTTTGGCCAAGAAGATGACAACATATATGCTGTCCAACAAGTACATAGACATAACTGTGCAGAAAGGAGGAGTGCCAGGGGCCTCGTGGTGTGTTTTGCATACAAGTGTTCCAACAGAGATAATACGGAAAGCTAAAGATTAGTTAGTCCACCTTACCCCACAGCGCTACCATATACCAGACAGGATAAGGACGCTACTCAAGAGTTACTTTGACATGCTTCAATTACGATTCACTCCTCAGGACCTCACAACATTGTGGCAGCGCCTAGAAGTTGGAATTGCCACAGACAGTACAATATCAGTAATTCTAATCTCTGCTTCGCTTCGTGATCGGGAGGCCCGGGTTCGATTCTCGTTCGCGACGCCGCGTCATACCTAAGACGTAAACAAAGGTGATGACTGTTCCTTCGCCAAGCGTTCGGCACTAGAAGTGAAAGTCACGGGTTTTTCGGATATGACCTTAAAACTCTAGGAGCCTCTTATTGACAAAAGGGAAAACTCACAGGAAAGAAGTTTAGGGATGGGGATGAGATTATCCCATCAGTCTCAGAAAAACCAGTCAAGTGCCTGGGAAAGTATTTTGATTATTCACTGAATGATAAACAGAATGTTTGCGACACCAGTTATCAACTTGAGAAGTGGATGAACACCATAGATAAAAGGGCCTGACCAGAAAAATACAAGGCATGGATATACCATCATGGCGTACTTCCACAAATCAGTGGATACCTTAGAAGATGGTTCGCGGTTTCCAGAAGCTTTAGATTGATTTATACAGCACAGGAACAAAGCTGCAACTACCATTGACGTCAATCGTTGAGGAATTCAATGTCACCAAGTCAGGTAGTATTTGATGTTACGCGACAGTAGTGATTCCAAGGTCAGGGAAGCAAGAGTGAACATCAAGACAGACAGAAAGTGGTCTGCAAAGAATACAGTACAAGAGGCAGAGTCACGCCTGAGAAAAGCCGACATTGTGTGAAGTGTGGCACTAGGCAGGCAGGGAATAGGAATGATACCATCGACAGAATGCGGTACATCATCGGAAGCGGAGAAGAGGCAACTGGTGCAGAAAGAAGTGCTAAAAATGGAAGAGTACACAAGAATGCTGAAGGCACTTGGTATGAAGAAGCAGGGAAGCTGGTTAAACTGGCAGGGTGCCCGACAGAAGAAGTTATCTTGGAACGAGATCTGGATAACAGAGCCCCAGAGACTGTAGTTTCAGCTTAAGTCAGTTTATGGTGTGTTGCCCACCGAAACCAATCTGTCTATGTGGGGCATGAGGGACGATCCAAACTGATCTTTGTGGTAGACAAGCCAACGTTGAACATATCCTTTCTTCGTGTTCAGTAGCTTTTAATTAACAGATAGAAGATACACATGGAGGCATGACAAAGTTCTATCTGTTGTTGCAGGCGTGCTGGAGAAAGCAAGGAAAAATCTTCGGAAGACCAAGGAGGGCTTGAAGTTTGTAAACTTTGTAAAGGCTGGTGAACAGAGTCATGCTGGGGGAGTGAAAGGATGTGGACTGTTGAGCTAGGACCGCCAGTGACTGGGAAATTCAAGCAGATCTCAACAGCTGAATGCTGTTTCCGCGGAAATATCATCTATCAATGAGGTACCAGATAATGTTATTTGGTCTACCGTAGCCCAGCTTGTTATTATGCTGGAACTTACAGTGCAGTGGAAGGGCAGAATTGCCCACGAAAGGGAAATGAATAAGTACCAGGATCTGGTGGCAGATTGTCAACAATAGGGCTGGAGATTGTGGTGTCTCCCAGAGGAAGTTGGATGCCGTGGTTTTATAGGGTAATCTAACCGGAGGGCTTTGCGGATTGTCGGTGTAACAGGAATTGAGAGACGGAGACTCATTTAACGTCTGGGCAGAGAAGCATATGTGGCATCCATGTGGATGTGGAAGAAATGACAAGAACAGTGGAAAGTGCAACACTAAAGTATCAGTCACAGTATTCACCGATTAGGTATACGATGAGAAACCGGTGCGTTTTTTTGTAAAAATGGTGTGGTTGCCGGCCGGACACTTTAGTAGTCGGACGGTGACTGAGGCCATTTGGCGAATCGGTGGGGGTCATCAGTAGAAAATAATTTGTAGTTAAAAATCAGCGATGTCTCCACCGATGTCCCACATCGCTCCTCATCGGCAACTCATCATTAACACATTTTTCAAGGATTAGCCGATGTATGGCCGAGCATCGTCAAGTGTCCGTTGAAGGTCATCAGTGGGTTGAGTGGTGGACAACAGACATTGGCCAATCATCGGTCAATGTTTGACGAACCATTGGCCCATAGCCCATCGACGTACGAACGATGTTCACCAAAGTAGGAGCGATGTAATATGCATCGTCCGATTACTCAGGAGCATCGTTTTATGATTAGCAATGCATCGCTGGTCCTTTGTAAGTCCGGCCGGCAATCATGCAATTTTTATCAAAAACGCATTGATTGCCCATCGTATAACCCATCGCTGGATAATGTGACTGACACTTTTAGGACTACTAGGCCGATGTGGACCGATGTTTGGGCATCGCTCACACCATGGTTTACCACCGATTACCACCGGTGTACGGCCACCGGCCGGGAAATGTGACTAATGCATCAGACTGTGTGTGTTGGCGTGAAAATGGACATTGTATGTGTTGCATTGAAGGCAGAGAGCTGAGTGGTTCCAGGCTGGGACTTGATCACCCCAGTCAGCGTACCTCTGTACCTTGTAGTGGACAACGCCGAAACGACCATTGAAGGAGGATCCACCTGAGGATGGAACCATAGGTCTGTGTTTGTTCTGCTTGTTTAAAGGACTTTTGAGCTTGAATACTGTTTTTCAATGTATTTCTCCTTTACCACTGAGAAGAGCACAGGTGACCAGCTTTTTGTTAGAAAACTTTTTGCAACACCCAACTGGTCAAAGAATAAAAATTCCTAAACCTTATCAAAAACACTACTTACTGAATGCATTTAGACCAATTCTATGATCATACATTCTGCTTGATCGTAAATAAATTTAAGATAGATGTAAGTGTAACTGATTTTTATCAGTGTTTGTGATTTGCTGTATTTACTTTTGAAATATAGAGTCTGATAGTAAATCATTTCACGGGTATAACATGTGTACATCCATCCGATAATGAATACTCGGTCTCGCCTTGAAAAGACAGAGAAAATATTAGATATGCAGATATGTGTTAATAAAGACTTTCTGCATCATTTAGCCTGAAACAATAAAACATGGAAAGACATGACATTAAGCAGGAAGTCACTATGACAGCATCAAGAATCAATAAACGTGTATAATATCAAGGCGTCGTCATGAAAACTGCAAAAAATTCCTTTGCATTTTATTTTCATTACTGTCTGATTCAGAAAATTCCTTTTAATGCTCTCCGTGCACAGTTTGGAACGACTAAAATTAATCCGCTCACAATCGGCATTTTATCGTAAACACTTTATGTTTGTAGATTATAAATCTTTTTTATTTGTGTTGAAATCTCTCTTTAGATGGCATTTTAAAAAGATTAGCTGGCCATAACCCGATCTAATGACAGAGTTGTGTATTGACTGATAACATAGGGGTACAGGGAGATTACGTCACGCTCCAGTGACCCGGATGTCCACAGTGGTCGTGACGATATTATTATACAGGTGTTTTCAGGTGACTTTTGTTGTGTATTGCCTTCCTTTGAGAAAAATTATCTCCTTCACGTCTAGGATAATAGAGGATTAACAGCAAAAGATGAGCAGGAATTCCAGGGCCTCCGAAAGGTGAGAAACACACACAAACATTTCGATACATAATAATACATACAACAATGTTTTATTTAGTCTATAAGTAGGAGTAGGCGATTTAACTTTTTCGGATATTTATATTTAGTATACGCAGCAGAAACTCTGTATGTAAATAAAACAGCGAGGCAAGCACATGTTTGTTCGATCAGTATGGTACTTCGGTATATAAATAGGAAGTATAAAGTGAAAGCTTGAAAATCAATTACACAAATGCCTGTGATAACGAGCTTTTAAAAAAAGCAAATAGAGGATTTTAAAAAAAATGAAATGCAAATGCATGGTTGGATATGTACATAATGTCGGTAGTAACGTTGTCAATTTCATTAATTGCAATGTGATTGGTGGTTGAATATTTTGTCGTGTAAACCAGTGCATATGTCAGTGGCTTTACAATGTCGTTGAGAACGCTTAGTCAAACTTGTCTTAAAATTTAAAACATGTCTGGGACCTTTTAAAAATACGACAGGAGTATGTCTGTGCAGTATGGGGGAATTTAACCTGTGAGGGGATATAAGATAATGAGTACGCAGTACGGAACGACAGAATGCAGTTTAGCGGAGGTACCCCCCGTTATTGTGGTCAATCCAGGGAAAAACAGGTAAAAAGGGGGGAGCTGAGGTCATTTCAGTTTACCTGGCATAGGTAACATTCGTCTAGGACGTCCGCTACATTGTTTACTTTTGAAATTGACTTTGATAACTTGATTTGCATTTATAAATATTTAATTTTAAATTCAAACTGTGAAACAATTGCAAATTTTGTTGACTGTGTATTTTTTTTTTAATTTAAGTCAATTTGCACTCTGTGAATTAAAAATGTATTTGCTTTGAAAAAGTCAAATAAGAGCAACGCGGATTATATAAATTATGTATGTCGTATAAGAACACAGTTTTGTAAATTCAAATAAAGATTCTTGAAAGACATACACCTTTCAAGGTTAAGATTGAATTTCCAGACTTAAATTACTCGGTTTCTTAGTCTGGCAAAATATTTCAGATAAATGAAAGTTTACTGCAAGTCTCCCTTAGGAGTAATTTCCTTATTCGTAGCTGTATGCTCTGTGAGCTATTGTTTACTGATAAAACGTTTCTACCAAAGAGCGAACTTTTTTCCATTAAAATATCTACTAGACTATATAATGTGTCAATGCAGTCGAGTTACATTTAATGACTGTTTCACAAGAAATCTTATGTATAAATAAATGTATATCAGATTCTGTCTTTACCCTTTTTAATTTAAATATTTTTACAGTAATTTTCAATTAATCAAGATATAAAAAGTTTTTATTACCGAAGTTGCTATCATGATTCCTTATAGACGTTTCAATACACATTTTTTATTCTGATAACATTGAAAAGAAAAACGAGTTATGTGTGGTCGGACGGGTAGGAAATAATGGAAATATTTCGCACGATGTTCATTCTCGAAACTTGATCAAAGTTGGGGGCGTTATTAAGTTTTCATCTTTGAAGGTAAATGTTTTTATCTCAAAATCGATTTCTCTTGCTATAAACCTTTCTTCTTTATCACGACAAAATTTCCATAGATAAGGAGTGTAAACTTTTTTTGTGGGATACAAGATAGTTGTTATTCTCCACGTTAACCAAGGGTGAAAAAAAGAGCAGTTCTTTTTACCTTTAAATTACTGATAATATTGATCAAGAAAATAAATACTCCTTTCAGACAAAAAAAACTTCCTTTTATGACTAGCACATGGATTGTAGAACTCTATGTCTCCCTGGCATACACAAAAATTACTCTCCGAGGGAAAAAACCTATAAAGCATTTGTACAGCGGATATTTCATTTGCTGCTGAAAAAAATGTACGTCTAAATGACACTTCGGGGTTTGCTTAGGGGTTGTCGATTAATAATTATATCAAGTCTATTGACTGTCAGTAATATCCATTGCTTCTTTCCAGCCTCCGAACGAATCTCATTTTTGGCATATAAAGAATCCCCCATGCCCCAATTACCTTATGCAGTTTACATTGGAATTGATTTTTGGGGGGCACCAACAGTTCTGTGTCTTAACGCTTCACTATATCTAACAGATATTTCAAAGAGATAATATATTATATTATCTAAAAGCATGCCACTTTACGCTTGTAAATTTCAAATAAAATATGGTTAAAACTAATTATGATTACTTTAGCTTTTAATCACAAACTTCGATGGTCACATTGTAGAATTATTTTAAGTATTATTACAAACGTAGTCTCCTCTAGACTAAATGATATCATAAAATCATGTTGTAAATTTTTTTTTGAATTTACTAGTTTGGGGTAAATGCAAAATTTACATGATTAATTAAACACCTTGTAAATTCAAAATTTACGACAGGGCAACACTGCAAATGTAAATATAAAATTCAGTATTTTAAAGTGTTCTCTGAATTATTCTTAATCTGTGCAGTTTTTCATTACTTAGGTTTAACGAGTTATTTAATTGGTATTCCATCAAGACTCGCCATGCTTGAATTACATAATCAGGCAGTGGTGTATTGGAGCACGGTCGATTATTTATTTATGAACTGCCGCACAAACAGATGTCAACGCCGAAGCAGCGTGCGTAATTCTGTAAAAATTGCTTCAATTCCCAAGATATATAACGCTTCGCAAAATATATTTTTAAATCAATGAGGGAAAATACACAGGGGAGGTATGGAAAATGATAAATATTTTATTGTATTCGGTAACGAGAACCATATTTCGTCTCTTGCGGCTGATTATCGGGCCACTTCTCAGAATGGAATGATGAATGTTGTGTAGACTCCTCGTATAGGCCCCTGGGTTGTTTAACTTTCATTATGTAATATGCAGATAGATGGATACATCAAATTTTTAAAAACTTCACACGCCTGTTCGTTTAATTTGTTATTCCAGCTCTTTTTTTGTAGATTGTTTGATTGGTTCATTTATTATTTAGTTTCATCATGACATCAAACGCTCAAGATAATGTTCATTGTATAATTACATACTTGCATGTACAAATTTTGAAAAACACTATGGGATATTGGTGCATGCTAGATATTTTTCTCTCATGATGTTTTCCCCTACACTCACCATAATACCAGGGTATGACTTTTTTAATAAATCGTTAAATCTATGTTATGGATTTTTCATATGGAATACGTTGTAAATAAGTACTAGAAACATAATTCATGACAAAAAAAGAAAAAAAATATTTTGACCAGGTGTGTATATATGGGGGGGGGGGGGTCCTGTCCACAAGTACCTGTGCGTGCCCCGCAGTGGATTCGAACCTGCGTCGTATAAGGCTCTAAATCCCCACTTCGCATAGATCAACTACTAGACCAATCGCTCTAACCAGTGCTTCAAGCTGACGACTTACGACTAATGTAGATTTAATCATTTATTATTGAAAAAACATTATGAATCAGTTGCTGGATGATGAGAAAGATTTTTTTTATTCAATGGAGATTTGAGTCAATCAAAATATTGCTCCGAAACAGCGTCGATCGTTAATCTAGTAACGAGTTCGAGTTAATATTAATATAAGTGTACAAAGCAATCAAAAAATCCTCGTTCACTATTAATTAAAAATAATCTAAAATATTGAACTACAATTTTTAGTGTTAGATTCTAATTATAATTATTGGATGCTGTAATTTAATAAATTGAGAAGTAAATCCTATATGCTTAATTGTTTATGGAGTGTCTAAACTATAGGCAACAACTACATGTATCTATGTTGCGATTGATTAATAAAACAGTAAAGAAAAATGTTTATTGCTTACTGGTTAAAACGCTAAACATCTTATTGAGCGGAAGAATCGTTGAACGATAGTGGACTCGATCTCCATGTTCAATCAGTAAAGATGGACCTGGAAGTAACACGGCGGTGTACTAACACAATAATCAATCGGAAAGGAAAGAAGCGATGTCGTCCATCAATTTCAGTCTCGACACCCTGGGACTTGTAATTAGTGGAAGGAAAAAAAAAACCTGAAGGCTAGGAAAGCTCAATTTGGTTTCCTCCTGGTGGTTCTGTTATTCATATACTGCTGGAAGCTTCAAACATACATCAGACCCCGATCTGACAGAGGTTGATGAAAACAGTGTTAAATCTGGAAATAGTAATTAGTGCAAAAGAGTTCTTTAATGGCATTTTTGACGCAAGAAACTTGTCCTTTTTCCCTTGCCTTTAATGAGTGAATACTAGTATTTTTTTTAAACAATATACATGTATCTAGAAAGGAACACCAGACGCATATATAACGAATGAAAATATTTCCGCTCTAATTTCATTATTATACAACTTTAATAAGACACACACAAAATTAACAAATATTTTTTTTTCCTAATTACGCGATGTCCAGGCTTAATTATGTTACTGAGGACGTCGTTGGATTCCGGCTTCTTTCCTTGTTGTCTTTTAAAAGGATCAGAATACGTTTCAGTTGCATAATACATTAATATGTAAGACAGCTCCATGCAGAGGAATAAATAGACAATTTGCGTGCTATGATTGCATGTTCAGGTTATTTATTAGTTCTTTTATTGATCTAGTACGAAAATTGATGAAATCAGACAAAAATAATATAAGATCGAACCGAGCAGAATTCGGTAAGACGAATTTGTGGTGATGTCCAGTGAAAAGATGCGTCCTTGTTATTTACTTCAGTAAATAAAACCGAAGAAATTACCATTACATAAATATTATTTTGAGATTTTTTGTAATAAACCCAAGAAAAATGTCATCTTTATCCGACTTCATTTAGTTTTAATCAGGATTTTCTCTATACTTTATTCATTCTGTTTTTAACTTATACTCAGTATTTCAATACTTGAATGTGATTGCTTAATTTGACACATGTGCAATAAGGTTTAATATTCATTTGTTATCCTTGGGGCCAAATAGGAGTCGAAAAACGAAGCTTTCAAGTCCCGAATAGGGCAGTTTTTTTTAGCTACAGAACAAAAATTTTTTTCTGAAAATTTCTCTTTTAAAAATTAGAAATTCCTTCAACAAGTCTTATCGTTTACTTCAAACCGATAATGAATTTGTAATTTGAAATGCAATCTGATTAAAATCATATCTTTGTTACACTCCGAAAATCTGATGGTCGTTGTGCAAAGAATTTCAGAGCGTGACAAAGATGTGATTTTAATCAGATTGTTTGAAATACAAACATAAAACGGTTCTTGGACATTTTATATATGGTCTATTTGATATCTGTATACCTTTTACACTTGTATGTAAATTACTTTAAAAAAATTTTGTGACTCTTGTTTAAAACCCAGGGCAGGTATAAGTGGGGTATCGTACACTTGTAGGGTGGCCCTGTCTTATGACGGTATGTCGTTTTGGTTAACATTAACTTACACCATAACGTTTACTGAATGAACATTGAAAGGTCACTGAATGGAAGAGCTCAAGATCTGCTATCAGTCATTTTTCAGTATACAGTCTAACTAGTGTCTTTTTAGTTTTTAAAAGACCGGGTTTCTACGCCCGCGTGTATGCTCTAAATCTGATAAATGATCCAGAATGCAGAGGCTATCAGACATGGTAATATGTCATTCGCTGGAAGTGAAAATGAAGATATTTCACAGCCAAGATAATATCCCTCATTATCCCACGGTTGTCCTTTCTGCTTCATATACAGGATTAACTTATCAATGATGAGATCTGGAAATTTTGATTTTGAGATATACATACATGTAAATGAAGGCACATATATCTCAACAAGGTTATGAATAGTTTTAAATGACATTATGTTGATAAAATCATATTTTCTATGCCTTTTTTATATATATTATACTTTATTCCAATGGTGAGCTTTTAGACATTTTATATCTTGTAATGTCATAACAATATTGTTTTCTTATATTTATTTAATAAATGCATATTTTATGACCAAATTATATGTTGATGAAGAAAAATTATAAAGAAAAATTCTCACATTGATATTTCATTGAGTTTTTGGTTAAACGATATTGATAGTTAAAAAATCATTTTATGTTTAGAGAGAGGACATTTGCAATATTGATGACGTGAGCAAAAACCGGATTCTGTGGTTATGAGGCGAATATGAGCATGTCATAATGTTCATAGTTTTAAAATATAATCATTTTTGCGTGGTTTAATGACGATTCCTTTGGCGTTTATTGGTTTTGGAAATAGACAGATATCATTAAACATTAATTACTTTGAAAAACGCGTTTCTAATGTATAATTGTTGGAATTTTGCGTCTTTTGATTGAAGAAGAAATAGAGATATTATTCGAAAGTAATCGAACTGTCTCTACTTGAAGTAAACTATATACTAATATTATTACTGAGTATATTTAAATCTTCAGTAAGGAAAAGAAAATCCAATTAAAAAAGAATTTATGTCAAATTTTTGGTATCTTTTGCCTCTATTATAGATACATGTATACTGTTCGTTATATTTGTACCCTTTTCATCATGTAGCATATAAATGAAATACAGATATTCGATTACTACATTTTTGTTTCTTTCGCACAGATGGCCCCTCTTAATTCAATACGAATGCCAATATTACACCGTTATTAAAGAAGAAATTCAAATCAGTTATCCTTAATGCCCTATTGGTAATTTGAATCTTGGTCCGACGGAAGCTTGAAGCCTCGTGTTGGAATGAAATAAAGTTGTCTTCTTGGCAGCGAAAGCATGCAGTAATTAATTGGTGATTACGAAGCTCTCGCACAACAGCAAATTCATTTCACTCTATTGAAATTGAACTGCACGATAAACATACGTTTTAATTAAAGTATGGATTTCCATGACTATTTTTACTAATTGAAAGTGTTGAAGCATTTAATTTGGTCGAAATCTTTCGATTTTACACCAATTCCTTTTCAAGAACCATTTTAGTCAATATGTGCATATTATTATAGTAATGTAATTTTCTGCCGAGATTATTGGACATACTTTACAAATTGATCAATTTGTTTTATTACCATTTATTATGGACAAGCAGTAGGTATCGCGTTTTCATTTTGTCGACAATCATATACCCAGTGACCTCGCTAAGTAACGCGATGTTTAGTAACTTATTGGGCTTCCATTAATATGCTTTTTTGTTGAAACCCGATTTTTCTGTTAATAAAATAGGAACGGCTTCGTTATTAAACATCAAAGAAGAAACAATAATAACCAAGAGAATTTACAGTTACATGGCATCAAATATTACTTTTTGATTGTTTTTACAGAATGAGTTCTTGTCTTTTCAGGAGCAATGGCGTCACGGAATCCAATGAGCTTCTATCTCAAGGTCACACGGAGCACATCATGGTAAGGCATTATCACTGCGTAGATCAACATGTAGACGGAACTAGAAAACCAAGAATACAACAGCTAGTAGATTTACTTGTATACTATATATTATACCGGTGCGGATTATTTATCCTTAGTTAACTACCCGGTACTACACAACCTGATTTTGAAAATATGGCATGGGAGAGAGATGTCGAATACTTGGCTATTTGTATGGCCATCTTCTAATATGATAAAAACAAATTGCAAATGAACACATTTTGTTCAAGTGTGGACAAATCATAAAAATAATGGAGAGCTTTATTGAATTTCTCCTGGTGATGAAAAAATTTCCTCCTCTACAAGTGGTTAATAATCCAAGAAGAATGATCGCAGAGAGTAATCGGTTAATTGAGTCCGAGGAAATATTGCAGCGGAATCATCAGAAATATTTTTCTTGATCAATTTGGATTACCGGATGTAAAAAAGGGGGAAAAATCAGATAAGTAATTAGAGAAAACTAAGAGGTTATGAACGATATAAAACACCGGGTTATAGCCGGCAAGAAGAGGTGTCAATCAAATCAAGTCGGACTGTACGGTCTCTCAGGGCTACTCCATCATGTCAGTCCCGTTAGCAGCCGGAGTGTCGGATATTGAACAGCCATTTCGTGTTCTGTATAATGTCCAGATGTATAATCCTTGGCTATCAACACATAGATTCTTAACAGGAATACTTCTAATTGCTTTTTGAAATCTGATTATTTTCTCTTATCTTCAAGTGGTGTCTTACACGGATTATGATGGTTTCTTATGTTTTCATTGATAACAAGGTATACTTTAGCATTTGTCTGTGAACTGAAGTTGTTTTTGATGCATAATTTATGTCTTATATAGCTTGTCGATTTACTACAGTAAAATAACTGATGTTTGTCCATTTTGTCCATATTGTATGTGTCCTAGATAAAATCACGTTAAGAACACCAGTTTTGGATACCGGGGTATACGAGTGCTGTTTATACTTAGCATTAGGCATGTACGTATAGGGATTTACCCTGGCCTATATAGTTTTTTCTGCGAGAAAAACTATAGTTGTATGACATAGGTTTGTACATGTAACTATGCCAAATTTACTCTCATAAATGAAGTTTTGCGGATTTGATGCATAGTACATTGTATATTAAATGCTGCCTCTGACCTATATTTTACACCTCTTTAATTCAGTTTAAAAAGTCTTTTATTTGTCCCCACTAAAAGTGACAAAAATGCCAGATATTTTACAAGTGATGCACTCAATGTTCGTTTAGTTATACATGTAGAACATCATTCGTGTTTTGAGTGTCCTTGCTAGTGGAAACTTTGTCCAGTTGGGACAGATTTAAGACTCATTAAGTCTGATTTCGACATTTTTGTAAAATTGGTCAAAGATATATGCAACTTACTATGATTGAGATTCACCAATGTCTTTCAGATCAAGGAGTTCGATCGTGTGGATTCTGAAGACGACATTTTGGGAGAATACCGAGAGGAATGTAAAATCGAAGCCGGATGTTTACGGAAAAGAACCGGGTTGGAGAAATGTTGCGGTGGTTTCATCATAGTCCTCCTTATTGTAACTCTTGCCTTAATTATTGCGTTAGCACAACGAAAATCTGGACCAGGTAAGCCAAAAATGCAGCCGCCCTCATATAGGCCTACAACGCTCACATTATTTTAAACCATATTTTATATGAAATTCATTCACTCGGGAACCAGATCTGTTATATTCTTTGAAATATATACATGAAAGTTGTAGTTTAAAAAAAAATCAATTTGTGATTAGACAATTTAGAAAATCCCTTTCATTTTCCTAATTGATTATGTTGACTAATCTCATTAGGGTGTTTTCCTGTTCCCTGGGCATGACATAAAGCGCTTTGATAACCCTGCTTTGAATTAGTTTTGCTATCTACAAAGCTTTATAGATATTTAACCAGTAACCACAAGAGATAGAAAAAAGATCATACCTCTAATATTTGTTGTGAGACTAATTGATCGCTTTAAAAAAAAAACGGCTGTGTGGGTATAAATAATTAATGTGTTTATTTCATAGAGGGTTTCTATGTTACAAGTATATATATACAGTATATAATAACTCCTCTTCCAGGCTATATTAAATAATCAATTTAAAACTGTTCTTTATATAAATATAACATGCTTAATCAACATTGATTTAATCACGCTATGGTTTTTCCGATTTTTGCTATAGACTGATATTTGTGTCCTAAAGGTTCGAACACATTTTATTGTTTAAATATTAAAACGAAAGGGTCGGACACAGTTTCTTGAAATTATTAAATGGAACGTCATTGATGTGAACACATTTCAATAAAATAGTGATCGATATATGTATTTTAAAAGAACACTGCATTGAAATTGTAAAAGCATTTAACGAAAATTTAATTTTACTAGAACGTTATAGTGTACACTTACATCAACCATTTTGCTACATTATGTATTTTGTTTTTATATAAGATACACTGTTATTCTATACATAACGACACACACGCATTAAAAAAGTAATGAAACTGACTGCCAAACTAGGAGTATTTTAGACTTTATGTTGTTATCTAGCAATAAAAATATCTTTATAGAAATATGACCATTGAATTCATATTCATGTTTATGCACTTATGAAATTGCACGCAAGGTGTGACTAGCAGCATTCACCATTTAATCAATATAAGTTATTTAAAAAAATCTGCGTATGATTATGAATAAAGGGGACAGTATTTTGCAAGTGAATTAAAAAGAAAATTTTAAAAGTGTCCATTTTATAAAATTTTCAGACCTTTTCCTTCCTTACAACTGTTGACCACTTTCACCATTTTGTGTTCCCTGCATTAGCTTTCTTTAACTAAGACATGATTTTTTTTATATATGTATTCCGTACATCTTTCAGACCCTCGATTTGTATGTGAAACCAAAGAATGTATACTGGCAGCGGGTTCTATTCTGAAGTCTATGGATCAATCCGTAAATCCGTGTACTGACTTTTACAAGTATGCGTGTGGAGGGTGGGAAAGGGACACTCCCATCCCTCCCGGCTACTCCATGTGGGACCGGATACAAGAACTGTCATATATCAATCTCCATCACCTCAAAGGCATTCTGGGTAATTATAATGTACAATGCACACTGCGACTGTCGCAGATTATCGTTTCAAGTTTGAACGAGTGTGAGTCATAAACATCAAATTGTAGGAAATCGGGGAAAAGGAAGTACACGGAAATTGGCTTTACGAATGCCTGAAAACATGTAGTTGTCTGTACTCTAATAAACGTACTTTAAGATAGATAAATTAATGGTGACTTTTACTTTAAATTTTGAAGGACAGATTTGGTTTTTACATCTTATTTGATTATACACTACCTTAGCATAACTTCAGAGGCGAACTTTCTTTTTTTCCATTTCAGGAGTGTAAATTTCTTCTTCTAGTTATCAGTAATTTAAATTTGCGCTATTATATTTTTTTCACGACAAATATCGATTGTTTTTAAAAGTACAAGGAGTTACTTTTCCTGAAACAAAAATTATAGTGTTTTCTATGAAAAAAAAATGTGAAACATCCTAGCCGACATTTCTTTTATAAAATGAACAAACTTTCCAGAAAAGCAGGGTAGTTCTGTGAAGTATGATTCCGGAAAGAAAACCAAACAGTTTTACAAGAGTTGTATGTCGGAGAGCCGACAGAAGCGATCTCAGACGTTAGCGGACTTCACGGACCTCATCAGAAATGTCTCGGTGGACGGCGACTTTAACTTTGCCGTGATGCTAGAGAAAGTCCACCTACTGGACGCCTGGCCCCTCTTCACAGTGTCCGTCGGCCCCAATGAAGTGTCTTCCGAGAATGTTAATGTCGTCAAGGTGAATAACTACTGAATATTTTGGTGAATACTGTAAATACTGTCTTCTAGATTCCTTATTTTACGAGGGAACTTAATTTCGCGAATTGATCTAAAACGCATTCAATTGCGCACAGAAAATCAAGTGAGTTGTTTTTCGATAGATTTTTCAAACTTAAGGTTTTCACACATCAAAAGTTTTTTTTTTTAAGTTGATTTTGCCAGTGGTGCTTCTCGCGAACTAAGACGATTATAAATTTTGGAATCTACAGAAAGATTCCTGACGAAAATTGAAAAGTTGCAGTTTTTCTTGAAGAAAGTGAACCATGTTTTTAAATTATCTTTTATAGATAGACTATGGTTATACCCAGTACCCATTCCAAAGCTTTCCAAAACCGTCCGAATCTCCCGCGACAGTTAATACTGCGCCTCAACATAACAACGAAACCTCCCCTCCACCGCCGACGTACCAGCGTTTGCAGAAAAACACTCCCACCTACCTTAGTTGGGATCTCAATGAGGTATGTATGATTTCCTTGAGTGGCTTAACATTCTAGATTAATGGTTTACATGACATTCAATTAAATTCATATTTAATCGAATATTAACTTTTCCATAATGTATTTTGTGTAAAATCACACGAAAAATAAGATCAATCCAGCTTACGTAATTTTGTCTAAACTTTCATCAGAGCTTAAGGCACTTGATAAACTTTTTATTGTCATTGAAGTTTAATGTACACCTGCGTTCGTTGCAACAAACCGTTATTAATTGCGGGAATGCGAAAATGAGAAAACGATACAGTACATGAAAGCCAAATTGCTTTAGGTAAAATGTTTCTGACATTTTGAAATGCTTGTACAGATAGTGAAAAATTACATGAGAGAAACAAAAAGGATTCTGAGAGTGGTGTTCAACAAGACGGAAGAGGAAGCGGAATCTCTATCTCAGAATCTGCTGAAACTGGAGAAAAACATCGGATGGGTAAGAATTCCGAATAAATCTTCTGCCGGTATTTTTAAAAACCGGTCTAATAAGTACCATCAGAAGTATGTATTATATTTCGATTTAGACCTAAAAGTTACAATATCGATAGTATCGATATCTGTGATGTATTGCGTTATAGTTCTAACTTTACACTGACCAATTGCTAGAACAAATATTACTAGATTACGCTAATCAGTTTTTAGCAATGAATTAAAAAACTGACCACTTATTATTATTGAAAAACATTAATGTCTTTATGATAAAAAATTAAAAATGAATTGTTGCCTTGCGAAGAAATATTTATTTTTGATTGTAAATAAACCATGAATCGCCATTTGTTTATCTTAGACACGTGACAGTGAAGAACACAGCCACAATAGATCAGCTACATTCACCCTGACGAAAATCAAAGACCTTCAGCGGAAATGTCCAATGGTTCGTAAAGATTTTTTTTTTAATTTAGGTGTTCGGTCTTTTTAACAGGGTAATCATAATTTAATTTACTAATAGTACATAGAAAAAAGGTGTTAATACTTGCAATTTCATACATGCACGCAGTATCATTGGGGAAATGGAAAAAATATTTCTTAAAATTCACAAAGTGTTTAATTTTTATTTTAATGAGTTAGGGTTGAATTAAAATACTAACCACTCATTATTATTGAAAAACATTGATGAAATTAAAACATTTCCTGTTTTCTAGCTGACCTGGGACCTGTATTTATTAAGAATCCTCTATAAATCTCAAGTGACTATCAACGTTGACACAGAAGTAGTGGTGCTACATGAATCAGGGCTGATTAAGCTCTGCTCCTTGGTTGACTCCTACATCAAAGATGCCAGCAAGACCAAGTAACTCTCTCTCTCTCTCTCTCTCTCTCTCTCTCTCTCTCTCAACATATATTTCAGTTTCATTTCAATTGATATTTTTAAAATATTTTTTTCTTTTTTTTGTAGTGTTTTAAAACATTATTTGATGGTACACCTAGTGAGGTCCTTTGTCCCGTATTTTGACGTCAGCACTTTCAATGATGACGATGCTGATATCGAAGAAGGTTCTTATTGATACCATCTCAGAGAAAATTACACTTTATATTTTGTAATTTGTTCATTACACTCTAGAATTTTTCATTTTTTATCATGAGGAGAGATAATTCATTGAGGCATAGCAGACGGAAAGATCATGTGTCATTTAGAGAAAGATAACATCATTGGACTGCATTTAATTTACAGAAATAGAAAATGAAGGGGAGCACTGGAGAAGATGTGCCTTCTACACAAATAAAGCATTCGGTTTTGTGACAGGTGCCATGTATGTGAATGAAACGCAACAAGCAGTGTCAGTTCAAAAGGTTAGGGCACACAGATACTCATAACAAGACACACATAAAGAGAGAAAGGGGGGAGGTTTTCATGTAAAACTAATTGCGGGGCTTGAAAAAATAGTCTATATGTATATAAAAACTTTCTGAATTGTTGCCTGGTATAACCCTTAACTAGCTTTTGGTTTTAAAAGGTGCCCTGAGATAAAATTAAATAGTAAATCATCCTTTTTTTATTTTTTATTCAGCTACAAACTCTAGTAAGAGATATAAAAATAGCGTTCCGAGACTATCTCCTGGACAAAATCTGGATGGACACAAGTACGAGGAGTCACGCAGAGGAAAAAGTGAGTAAAAGGAAACGCATAAATTCAGATCTGTTACTGCAAGGGGGTTGTTACTACTTTATTCAATTCAGTTTCTCAACTATTGGACAAAGGAGTGGATATAAGGGTTACCCATCAGTTCGTCCATATGTTTCCTATGTTTCAGATAACTGAAATGTTAGAGAAGATTAGTTATCCCGATGAAATCCTGAAATCACACTTCCTCGATCAATACTACAAGGAGGTTGGTATTGAACTTCAGTGTGGATGGAAAATTTCTTTGAATTTTCTAAAGATAAGATTAATAGTCTATAAATGATGAAATCTTATTTTTATTAGTTTGAGGTAAGCGACGATTGGTTCAAGAATATAAAGAATATGAAGACGTTTCATGTCACAAAGAGCGTGGAGATGTATCATAAAGTTGTAGATCGACACAGGTATATATAACCTTCTGCACTTCCAGTTCTTTGATTCTACGGTTTGCTTGCGCATTAGAAATAAATGTTCAAAGTTATGAAAAGATTAAAAGAATATCAAATGAACTAATATTTTGTTTCTGTGTGTTTTAATTATTCTATAGCGTTTCACTTTTCTATATCTTTTCCTGTTGCAATCCTACAGCTGGATGCAGACACCAGTGACGGTAGAAGCTGACTACTCACCTCAAAGAAACGACATCATGTTTCCGATCGCCATGTTTCATCTTCCGTTCTATTCTCCAAATGGACCCCAGTAAGACAAGATAGTCTTTTATATGCTTTTAATTACCGTGGATCTTATGCTTGGAAGATTTAATTATTTTTTTTTCTTTTTTAGAGCTCTTAATTTTGGAGCAATGGGCTCCATCATTGGACATGAAATAACACATGCGTTTGATATCACAGGTAATTATGTTCCCCAAACGAAGTTGGGGAACATATTGTTTTTACTCTGTTTCTTATTATTATTTTTTAAGGTCTTCCGTCTTCACGGAAGACCTTATAGTGATTCTACTGTTTCTTATTAAGGTCTTCCGTCTTCAGCGGAAGACCTTCTTGTTATTCTTAGGTTTCTTTTTCACTTTTATTATTATTGTTTTTTTTTCTTACCGATTTTGTGCACGCGATTTCTCAAAAACGGCTCGATGGATTTCCATGAAACTTTCAGGACTTATGTTACATCACTTGAACCTTATGCGTTTTTTTCCGTTTTGATGACGTCACTTCCGGTCCGGAGTTATCGTCTTTTAAATGGTTTTTTGAGTGTCGTTTTGTCCGCACGATTTCTCCTAAACGGCTTTCGATAGACACATGATACTTTCAGGTATGGTAGACCTATGTCTGTAGATTTGCGGAATGTATTTCATTTTTATTGGAAGTGCCGCACGTCGGCGCTCGCTAGGGCCAGAAAAAAGTCCTATCGTGAATTTCAAACTTTTTGACACCTTTTCTTCGATATCTTTTTACCTGGAAATATTTTGTTTAAACATATAGAACAAAAGAATTGTAGAATCCCAAGATCTTTCAAATGATATCACGAGAAAAGGGCTGGCCCCTAAAATTAAGGGCATGGAGGGGCCGAAAGATATTCCTTTATATCTCAAAAAGTATTGAGAATTTGTAATACATCAAAGAAGCAAAAATGTTTAAAATGTCAATCTTAATTCATTGGTGTCGTCAAAATACGTCCGGCGTCGTCACTTCCGGTCAAACCGGAAGTAGTCAGAAAATGCATATTTTTGCCTTTCTTGGCAATTTTTGGGTAACATCTGTCACTGGAAGCATAAAAATTAATTTTCCGTCCGTCGTCGTCACTTCCGGTTACACCGGAAGTAGCAAAAAATGGCTTAGTTTTGCAATAATTAACATAGATTAGGAGGGTTAAACCATTTTTGGACTTCATTACTCTTTTTTTTTTTTTAATTAAAGTTACTTCCGGTCAAACAGGACGGAAGACCTACTCGTTGCTTTGCAACGAGCTCGGCTCTAGTTATTATTATTATTCTTTTTTTTTGACAAAATTTTGTGCAGGCGATTTCTCAAAAACTATTCAGCGGTTTTTCATGAAACTTTCACAAAATATGTGTCATTATATGAAGTTGTTACATCCGAAGAGAAATTTGGAAAATTCGCTTCTGGTGCCAAGTTATGGACAATTTCCTGATTTTAAAATGCGATTTTGTCTCCCCTTTTTATCGAAAATGGCTAAGGATATGAACTGGAGACTTATTTGAAATGATAAATCATGGCTTTGTGGTTTGCAGAATTGCCTTTTCGTGCGTCGTCAGTACTTCCGGTCGTTACGAATTGCAAACTTAAAAAATGCGTATTTTCTAACTTTTTTGTTTTTCAGTATTTTTCATTTATATTTGGTATGGTAGTAGAAGCCCTCCGAATAATGCTTACTATTTAATTTGTTTGAATGTTAACATATCTAAAGTCTTGATATTAGCATTCAAAAATCTGAAGCGGGTCCAAAATGGCGGCTGTCTCTGTCAACGCCGACATTTCGCAATAGCGGTTTACGGAGGCAGCCGAGCGTTTGCTTGAACGAAAGTAACATAAGAATAAATGAAATGTAAAGGCATACTTGGATTGTCACGTCGTAGTTTCGTTGCAGTTCTGTGTCAAACTAACGTCTTCTATAATTGGTTTTGGCTGGTTTTCAAAGTAGAAAAACAAAAGACGATTGCGCACAATGTGCAAATGAAATTCGATACATAATATCTTTTGTGCATCACGGAAAAACTTATAAGTAATACTTTCTCAAAAAAGAATATCAATTTATATTGCCAGTATAAATCTTCACCACTGTTTTTCCTATGCACACTTGTGTCATATTAAACTATAAATAAGACAAAAATAAGAAAACGATTTTTTTAAAGATCGCTTCATGAAGTTTATTTTAGCATTCTTGTTTCAAAGACCTGATTCAAGTTATTGAGCATAAATGATTTCGGATTCCTTGAACATCAAAGGGCGAGACATGATTTTAGGCGAAACGTTTCAACCTTTTTCAATTAACTAATCGGGATAGTTCAGTTTGGGGTAAACAGGAAATTGAAAAAAAAATCATAACCGTTTCAACGCTTTAGTGTTACACAGGTCGAGACCACTAGATTTTCTGACGTCAGAATAAATTTGCATGTAAGTTAGCTATCTGTTTACTTTACCCACTGATGAATGAGCCGCAATGCATTGTGGGCTACTACAAGTACTCAGCTGTGTTGAAAATAAAGGCCAACTTGAATTGTCCCTTGGAAACTTATTTTCAATTCTTTTTTGAGATTTATGGAAGAAATATATAAAATGATGTATGACCTTATACAAGCATATATACAATATGGAATTTTTAAAATGTGTTAAATATACTTTCTAAATCTGGAATCTTAGGCTATGAGAACGTTCTTTTTTTTTAATTTCATTGAAGCTTTGACACCTATTTAATAGAACATTCCAAAGAAAAAGCGCGAAGATTAACTCGTGGCGTTTGGCGTTAAATTTTGAATAGTGACCTGCCTTTCATAATTTTAAGAGAGAAGCATATTCGTTAATATATACAAGTAGATTTAGAGTAGAGGTCCCGATAGCGTAATATTTAGTGCGTTGGAATTCCGTGCTAGCGACTTGGGTTTAATCCTCCTTGTGTGCAAATCTTTTTTTACTTTTTCAGCTCGATTTTACGTCTTCTTTCCGGAAATGACGGAAGACCTCTCGTTGCTCGCAACGAGTTTCATATCTAGTCTTCTTCTTCTTCTTCCTGGGTACTTTTTTGTCCGGGAGTGATCTTGTAAACTACACATCCGACTTAGGTAAAACCTTTTTTAGGGTCAGTAAGCATGTTATGTAGATTTGCGGAATGAAGGTCATTTTGCACGCACGTGCTTGCAAGAGCGTGCACGTGCAACGCGTGAAATGACCAATATAATAGATATAGCCATAACTTTTCTATTTTTGGATGAAATGCTTTGAAACTCATAATCTGATGATATATTAGTAGCATAGACAATATGATATGGTCAAAATAGCAAGATCTCACGCGCATGCACGTGCGCTTCGCTCTGATTGGCTGATACTAAATTCTCAATATCTTTCTTGTTTTTTGACGAAATCCTTTGAAATTTTGAACATAGCCATGCATTATGATATCCTACAACATGAAATAAAGCAATTATCACGAAAACATGTGCATGCACGTGCGCTGCAACCTGATTGGCTTAAACTTTAAATAGCTATAACTCCCTTGGTTTTCAACCAAACAGGATGGGATTTGGAACATAGATAGATATAATGGACTTCTACAAGTAGGTATGGTCACCATGCACATGCATACACGTGCGTGTACGTGCGCTGCAATCTGATTGGCTCAAACTTTAAACAGCTATAACTCCCTTGGTTTTCAACCAAGCGGGGTGGAATTTAGAACATAGATAGATGTAATGGACTTCTACAAGAAGGTATGGTCACCATGCTCATGTATGCACGTGCGTACACGTGATATGAATAAAATCAAAAATACACTTGAATGAGCGTATTTTTTAAATAATTTTGGATTAAATACTTTAATATTCAGTGTATTAAAATATACAGATTGTGTAGACATGATGATATGGTCATGACGCATATGCTAAAATTTGAATGAACTTGGTTCACTTCTGGGTAAATCTTGTTAAAATTTCAAATGCATAGAGTTTGTCCTATTTAATGAAGCTTACAGGGAATATGGCACCAAAAGGGAGTTGGGGAGCGTTTGGGGAACATCTGTAACGGTCCCCGTTACAATTAGCACTAGTTTATTTTGAATTCATTATATGTTATCAATCAGAATTGGTTATGCATAGAAGTGTGCATGAAAGAATGGTTATATCACCACTGTAGCCCTTCACGCCGAAAACTGCTTTTTAATTTATCATTGCGTACATCAATCTGATGTTGACTCATCACTGAAAAATTGAAGTTTAAGAAAATTTTTATGCTTAAATGTTGTAAAAACAACATAAGCGTTAAAACAACCTGTAGAAATTGAACTGAGGATTTCTTTTCAAACAAACTAATATTACCACAAATGCATTTTCTTCCATATTCGTCAAATATAAATGATAACTGTGGAAAGAGATATTCATAAGCCGAATGCTTGTTTGCTTCAACTGATGTTGGGAAAATTCAGACCCAGTGTTTATAAAGTGGGAATTGGACGGAATGAACCTTTTTATAGTTATTATAATAAGGTCACTGTGCCTCGTTTTA
The DNA here is from genome assembly GCF_032062105.1 of Saccostrea cuccullata. Taxonomy (NCBI): domain Eukaryota; kingdom Metazoa; phylum Mollusca; class Bivalvia; order Ostreida; family Ostreidae; genus Saccostrea; species Saccostrea cuccullata. The sequence goes on from NW_026921069.1 coordinate 167,661, forward strand.
GGACGTCAGTATGACAGTAAGGGGAAGCTGAAGGAATGGTGGGAACCGTACACGGCCTCTCTGTTTGAGAAGACCACGGGGTGTATGAGAGAACAGTATGACGGATTCAAGCTAGACGGACTACAGGTCAGTGATATAGAGCATACATTATTGTCATTTTGACAGAGTAAAATAATATGAATCATTTCAATCTGAGACGGTAAATATCACTATGAGATATCCAAGTCACACATGTCAGAGTTGTGATCCAGGCAGATATGGTCGTTGCCAACGTTAAAAAAAATTTTGTATGTTTACTTTTCATGTTATATGAAATGTTTGATTAATTTCATTTTGTAACAGAATATGAAAACCCACAAAAGGCAAAAAGAGATTATAAATTTTCCAGATATGTATATTTTGTAAATGTAGATAAATGGGGAGAAAACACTGGACGAAAACATAGCGGATAATGGTGGATTACGCGCTGCTTACATAGTAAGATGTTTCTACTATTTCTGTTCATAAATATATTTGATTTAAATATGTCTTTAAACACCATAAAATTATGACACTATTTTACATCTTTTCTGTCTTTTAAAGGCATTTCAAATTTGGGAAAATGAAAATGGAATTACACCGAATCTTCCCGGTGTGAATTTGACAGATAAGCAACTGTTTTACGTTAGTTACGCTCAGGTAGTATGTTTCTCTAATCTGGTGATATTCTTAAAGGTTTTGAATTTTAAAATGCTATAACATCAACAATATATGTTTTTATATATACAGATGTTCTGTACTAAGTGGAAACGTTCGGGTTTACGGAATTATTTATTAAGTGATGACCATTCCCCTGGGCCATTACGGTAATAGAAAATTTTGACTTTTCCCTTCTTTAATTTTATTTCAATTAAAGAATATTAATTTTTTTAATAACACAGATTTTCAAAATCAAAAGAAAGATTTAGAATTTTAGGTTGTATAGCCCATAAACATCAGAGTTAAATCGAAATTTAGTTCAAAAAATTTACAAGAAATAGTGATCTAAAGCGTAACTTGATTATTTTTTTTTTCATCCCATTAGTGTGAAGGGCACCTTGCAGAATTCAAATACTTTTGGAAAAGTGTTTGACTGTCCTTTCATATCAGAATATAGTCCACAAACTAAATGCGAGGTCTGGTGATATTTGCAAATGTATCGACACATTCCATGTATGGTTTGTCAAAAAATGGCATCGTGTGGATTGCATTTCCGGGTTTTCAGGTGGAGGAAACAAAAAAAGGCAGCCTTTTGCTTTGGTTCAGAAAAATCTACGCTGGCTTAATTAGTACCAACCAGAAATACATGTATTTCAAAAATAGTATAAGCTTGCACTTTAATTTATCACACATTGCACTCAAGTTTAATTATATTTTTTTCAGAATTTTAAAGCACAATTATGACTAGATTAGAATAATGTTTTACATTTATTGTGAGACAAGTGTTTATAAATCACTTGTTCTTTTTGTGTATGTATAATTTTCCTTAATTTAATATCGAACATCAATAAACCCAGAGGGCTTTCGGTAAGTCTGCGATGTCTTTCATGCTTTTTTTATGTATGTTGAACAAAAAGAGACTTTAGGTGGGGGTAGTGCTGAGTTAACTTTTCTTAAGTTGCCACTTCCTCAGGGTTAACTTGTATACTAATAGATTGAAAACATATTCATAATGTGATCTCTTATCTCTTCATGAAATGTAACCTTTTAAAATTTGACCTCTCAATAATTGTCCCAAAGGTATAATATATAACGCTATCTGTGATTAAACCTGTATCTACATTGGCATTTGCTTAAATCAAAAGATTTTTGATAGCGATTGTTTTTTTTTTTTTTTTAATATTGAATTTTTCTTGCTTTATTTTTGCACATATATGGCGTAGCTTGCTGTGTGGTCAACATTAGATTTTTAAAAATAAGCATTTGTTTTGTTATTTTATGAACTTTTTTGGCTGTTTTATATTATTTTGAAGTTTTAAGACAGTAACACATGTTTTCAGTTATTTTATACCGTTTCCCCATGATGTCACGGGCATTCCATTTCATATTTTTCTACTATGACATTTGTTCCCAATAGAACATTGGACAATTTGAAGTTTGTTAAATTGTTATTTATTAACTTAATGTATATATTTGCTTAATTTGTCATACATTGCGGCCTAGCTGTTTTGAATGCAATGATTGTTTGTTAGTTTTTTTTGGCAAAGTTCAACTTTATTGTCAACTTTGCCAGTCAGTGGTTTTTATTTCTTTATGAAGATACTTTTTAAAGTCATATATGGCATATTTTTGGTAAGTTCAGACTAACTTAAATTAAGAAAAAATTAAAGATCTTTTTATTTGGTTTGCTACTTTATATAAAGATATGACTTTCCTCTAAATTACACAGTTCAAATCAATCGCGTTTCATAGATAACAGAGATTTAAAACAATAAAGTGCATAATATTTTAATCTTATGGACGAGTCGGTAGAACACAGATTATCATTTATTTGGCTAAGGTTGTCTGTCAGGGTTGAATGAATTAAAGTTTAAAAGAAATAAAGACGAGAAATGATTGGGTATGCATGAAAATAGGCTGGAAAGAATGATGAGGATATGCTAGCAATGACAATGAGATAAAAATAATCTTTCCATAAGTTGAAATATTTTTACTGCAAAACACACTAAAATAGAAAATTTTGAAAACGGGAAACATTGCATTAAGAATTTCTGCTAAGCTGATTGTGAATCGTCTTCAATGTCTGGTGCAAGCAAGAGTTTGAATGGGCACTCATGACTTGTAAGGATATGTTACGTTATTAATTGTTAATTGTTGTAAATATCAGAAATACGGTCTGTGTTCCTACATGTTGAAGCTTATTTTTATAGAATTATAGACTATAGAGTAATGTTTACATATAGATATAGTATGTTGCGTCTTTTTCTATTGAAGAAATGGATAATGTTTCCTATGCAAGAGTTTTCTTGAGAAAATAAATACTTTAAGATCATTATTGTGTTTTATTTAATTATATACTGTAAAAATAGAAATATTGACAAATGCCATATACTCCTCGTATTTGCATTTGTCAATATACAATAATTATACCAAAAGTGCATTAAAATTTACACAAACTCACCCTAACAAAAATTTACCTTTAGTTAAAATATGTACGAGTATTTACTAAAGTTAACTACAGCGAATACTTTGAAACTGATTTACTATGAAACTTTAATCTAAATCTTTTTTTTACGATTAGTAAGAGCCTTGATATTTCTTTTATAACATACCAATAATGTAATATTTTGATAAAATATGTAAAATTACGAGAACAACTTAATTTTCATATTAAAAATTACTTGTGGGAAGTTAAAAAAATTGAATACATCTATCTGAAATTCATAGTAAAAATGCATTTATTTACTATAATAGTGGAACCTTTTATTAATTATAGGACTTTTGCGAGCAGCACTGACTTTTACAGTTGACGGTTTACTTTAACATTTAAACCTGTATCGTGTAATGTTGTACAGAATCAATAAAAGACAAGAAACCTTTCTAGTGGTCATAGGTATGGTTTTCGGGACATTAACATGTTGAGGCTGGAAGTTAAGGGTAGAATGATTGTCGTTAACCCATTATTTTCGTACATTCTGTACATTGTCCTCGTGTAAAAGTAAGCCGTCAACTGTAAAGTCAGCGCTACACAAAGCCCATAGTTTAATATGGAAAATTATAGTTAACTATAATACAGTTGTTAACTTAGTACTTTTTTTGTTTTCAAAATATCAATATCAAAAATTTATCGACCTTTCCACTTCTTAACATCGCCATATTTAACACAACATGCATCTGCATGAATTAAAAAAGCTAAATACGAAGCTTTTTTATCACACTTTACATCTCAGACCATATACCAAAGTCTTTGTGAAGTACTCAGAAACACTGGTTCCGTGTAGGAGCTAATAATTGTAAAATTGTGGTTGTAACGCGTCATTTGATGGATAAAAATTAGGTTTTCTTTGAATAATTTGTGTTGCCAACGTGTATCAATTGAATGATGTTACTTTATTTTTCTAAAATCTGTCCACTTTCGTAAGGAATTATAAGGAATGAATTTAATAGCTACCAAAGTTATATCAAGTAAGATAACCTGGTTGGGACAGTTTATGCGTTTTATAAACCGCGAAGCGTTCGAAACCAGGTTGGCAATATAACTTTGGAACCTATAAATTCATTCCTTAAATATGAAATATGGAGATAACGAACAGTACTTAAGCTCAAAGTCCATTTAAATAATAAAAAATTGGGAGAAGAGCAAACACGGACCCCAAAACACAAGAGGTGTGGGATCAGGTGCCGAATAGAGGAGTGGGCATCCCCTGACGATCGGACACCCCCGCTTTGTGCTCCTTGTCTTGATCCGGTAAAAACGAGAAAAAAATGTTTAAATAATGGCCTAACAATATATATGAAAAACGTCAGTCAGCACTTGGCGAATGGTATGATGTATACGCTGACAAGGTCAATGTATTGACTATAAAAGTCGCGGAGGTTGACTTCAAACAAAGATGAATTGATATCCTTGGTTAATCGCCACATTTGTTCTAAGCTTGCCACACTCTTGCTTATCGAATCAACTTAAAGACATAAACTTCATATTCATGATAAGGGTTTGATTTGATAGCTGCGTCAGTAAGGGAAGTTCAGAATAAAATGTTTAAAGTCATCAGGTTATCATATATACTGACACGCAAAAGAAACGCAACACGCTACTTTAGGGGAAATAATTATATATAGTAAAGAATTTCATATCTAAAAAATATGAATATCTTCAATTTTGTGAATATCGGTAATTTAACGGTTGAACGACTTTCAAACCATTACCGGAAGTTAAGTTTGAGTCTGCTTAACAGAAATAGAAAATTGCATGTTTAACAAAACAGTTGGCAATATTTTGGAGTTTTAAGGGTTGATAACTGTTCATCATAAGTATTGCAGCAATATTTCTCCTTCCGTTTCCCGTAGCGATGCTAAGCCTTGCTGAAAATGACTTAAGTACGCATTTTCATGCTGTAGCGGGAAAATATCAAAATAAAGGTGATGGAGAGTTACTGATGCAAAAATTTACTACATTATGCGTCAACAGGCTCTTACGTATCATGAACATTAATGACAGTACTTGGACTGGAAGTCCAAGGTTACAACACTGCGCTAGGTTAGAGAAAATTCGACTTAATCATCTGAAAAACAGGCATTTAAAAATGGCAAAGAATAATTCCTTCAGTCAGATCTCGATATTGATGAACCTATTGTATCGTAGAAATTAAGCTGCAATTGTTGTGTAGGGCAGTCTTGCACCATTGAATGACTGGGAGGGGGGTATTTTAACAGTCATATATTATTTCTAAAGTTAAAAGATAATCCTTTAACTTTTTTATCAAATATCTGATGTTATGAAAAGTGAGTTTAGCCTTACTGTATTCATTTTTGAAAAATTCAAACATTTATAGAATACGGCTTGTTGCGTTTCTTTTGCGTGTCAGTATAGTTTTGTTGTAAGGTGTAATTGTCTTCTCTTTCTGTCAAAATATTAGTATTCAGATATATATTATACAGAAGTATCAGGCTATTGGTATCTTTTTTTTCAAGCTCACTGAATATATTGAGACGACATATATGAATGGGAGGCACTATTGTTAGTTGATAATACGTTGTTGATATATCTAAATGTCGAGTTAAAAGCAACGGCAACGGTTTTCTTCTCATGTAGAAAATGTTAAATAAATTATGTTTCATATGAATACAAATAGAAGTTTGCTAATAATTAGACGGCACTTGTGTCCATGGGAATTCCATAAGATTATTGTAAGTCCTGTACTTTAAATATATAGAAGTATTTTTCATAAATTAAAATGTATCGAAAAAATTGTCTATTTACATTTGTAAGGAATACAAGGTCTGGACTTCAAATTGAAACATGGTAGAATTCAAGAATGGAAACTTTTTAAAATTAAGAATATTATTTGCGTTATCTGCGTAAATGCCTTTGTTAAAAAAGTGAAAAAGAAAAGAACAATTTGGTTTGTTAAAATATTTATTGTATTAATTATATTTCATTACAAAGTAATCTGACGTCTATTTTGTGCCTGCGGGGTGCAGCAGTGTATCCACAAGTTGTGATCCAGCTCCGGTCAGACCGCTGTGAAGTTGATCTGTGCAATAGAGATACCGAAAATGGCATGCAATGTAAATACATGTATATAGTAAAATATCTTACTCAAGTTCATTTGTGGACCCTTATAACTCACATGTACAAAATATACCAAGTTGAGTGTCCCGAGGAACGCATTATTGAAGATTGAAATGAAGGTCTAAAGATCGTAAGCATTTTTTTTTTCTCCTTGCATTAAAAACTACAGTTCAGGTATTTGCATCCAAAGAAAAAATATCATTTTTTCACTTCCTGCATGTAATAGGAAGATACTGAACAAGTAATCAAGCTCAAAAACATAAATCGAGAGAAGAGCAATCACGGACCAAAGATCCCATATTAGCATTACGGGATCTGAAGTATTATGACCTAAGTTTAAAATTGAAACTGTAACGCTACAATTCTTCAGCTAACTCTGCGTATTCTTTTATAATTTTGATTTAGGGGTATACTCGTTATTGAATTAATGAAGGAATGAAAAGGAGTATTCTAAATTGAAAAAATGTCGTCGATATATGTAGATACTAAATCGAAGGCAAGAGACTTTTTTCCTGAATTCCAAAAACAACATAGATATTGTCAGATGTTGTTTTGAAAATAAGCATCTAAATGCATTTGCTATCATCTTCGGAGTACTTGTATGTACATTCAGAATATTATTATACAAAATAATTTTGCTAATGACCGATGACAAGGTAAATAATTTTACGTAATAAATACGAGTTGTATAAAGTGTTAAAAAAATTTACATTTTGAAGTTATTGATTTTTATTAATTTTGTGTTTTTCAAATTTTCTATGAGTTCCGTAGAGAATTTTTTTAGTATTCAGGTCTAATTCAAACCAGAATGTATTGGTTCATTGATATTTGTTATTTAGTTTAGTCTGAGGTTTTACGGATTTACCGTTAGTAAGACGTTGACAAAGAGCACAAGGCGAGTATGACCGGTCGAAAGGGGATTTTTACTCCCTCATGGTATCTGATCACACTTGGTCCGTGTTTTTTCTGCTCCCGATTTGTTTTTGATTGATGGTTTTGTTTGATTACTGTTTGTTTTCTCAACATTTCGTCTCAAATGTCAAAAAGGTCAACAGTTGCAAGGTCAGTCAACATGGCACATCAAAAAGTACCAAGCAATATTTGTGCTAAATATCAAATCTACACCTTTTACAGGTATCAAGATACATGTAGTTTGTGAAAGATGAACAGACAGACGAGAGGTAAATTTGATCTGCAGGTGACGTTTTGCTTTGTAGCGACACAAAAATGAGCAAAACGTATTGTTACATTACAATACACTATAGTTGATAAACGAATTTATCAATAGTAAACGATGGTTACTTTAAAATAAAGTAAATCAGCGATTAATCTATTATACAAAATCTCTTACAATACACAAGCAGTAAACACATTTAAATACTGAGTAGCTATTCATATCTTACCGAGGGTACCTGTTCCAGTTTCATGGACACCTTGGAGTGTCTCCTGACCGGTAGCCAGGAGTTGAGCTGCAGTCTCCTTCAGACTGGACAGCTGAGCTCCTACTCCACCAGTGGCTCCGGAGAGGTGCTGGGTCAGCTGGGTCAAAAGGCCACTTCCGCCTCCGTGCAGAAGGTCAGCAACACCACCAAAGGTCTGTAAGAAGCAAACACGATTTGAGTTTTATTTTTTTTAAATACCTCACCATAGGAAAACTTTCTTTTTTCATTTTAAAAGTGTTCTTTGTAACTTGTAATTATGATTAAGTAAAAAAAATCAATTGTTTTTGTGTTAAAGTATTGTTGTTCATGATACCCCTGCTAGCAAGTTATTTTTTCAAAATGTATTTTTTCATTTTCGTTTAAATAACAAATACTTGATATTCTTAAAGTTTCTAGTCACCTGTTTGAGATTGTCGACAGTGCTCTGGAAAGCTGCGGCGAAGCCATCCAGAAGTCCCCTCTTTCTGGAGTGATGGATCTCACTCATCTTCTGGTGGAACTCTGCAACAATCTTATCCAGAACAGCGTTGTACTGACCTAAAATCAAGTACATTTCCAGTTTAATTATGTAATCTTGAACGTTATTCAGCTACGGAAGTTATATTTTTAAAAATGTTGTGCTTTAGAGTACAAAAAGTATGGAACAAGTACGAGTAACATTATAAAATTGCTCATACTACATCTTAAATGGTCAATATCTGCCTTTCCTACACTGCAGCAGAATATCCAAGTTAAAATTACAATAAAATATGCGTGCATAAACATAATTCAATCATTACCGTTTAATTGAGGGAAAATTCATTTCCATCGCATATAATTAAAGGGAGTGATGATAAGCAAAGGCCTTTCACAAAAAGCAGAAAAGGATGGCCCAGCTGGACTTGAAAAGAATTATTGTTAAAACTGTACCCTTGAGTTTAGCGATGTTATCTAGGAACTCCGGAGCATTGTGTTCAAGGTAGCTGAGATCCTTTATTTTATCATACACTGTCTGTAACTGGCCGCCATAACTGTGGAAAATCTGACGGACTTTTTCTGATTCCTGTTTCAAAAGCTCCAGGGCTTGGTTCATCTCGTCACTTGAAGATAAAAGAAATGTTTTGATTATCATTATCTATAAAGAGATGTGGAAGATCGAGAACCTGTAGGAAATACAGTATATCAATCATTTTAAAGGTGCATGGACACAGATTTGAAGTTAATATTTTCTGTATAATATTACGACTTATATATTTTAATAGCATTTCACACAAAAATATATCAAAAATCTTATTTCATCTAAAAGTTATTAAAACTTCAAATTTTTAGACGGGTTTGATTGACACGTCCTTGCACTTTCACAAATTTTATTTTATTCTTAATACTTAGGAAAAGTAACAATCTTGTTGTGTAGAAATGAAAAAATATTAAAACTATAACTTTAAGATGAAATACAATTTTTAATTTGTGTGTGTGTGTGAGGGTGTGTGTGTGTGTGTGAGTGTGAAATGCTATCAAAATATATAAGTCGTGATATTATACAGAAAATATTAACTTCAAATCTGTGTCCATGTATCTTTAATGATTTCCAGAAGATAGTTTAACTTACGCGGTTTCTCTCTTTCCAAACAAAGAGGACAAAAGTGCTAAAATAAAAAAAAAAAAATCATCAAGTTAGACACTTTCATAGAAAACATTTAAAAGCAAACGTTTAAACTTTGTATTGTTTTAAGGATTTTTTTTTAATCTTGAATACTGTTTGTTATCTCCATATGTTTCATTTCAAATCTTCTACAGTGGTCCTTAATCAGTGAAAAAAGTGTTATTACTTATTATACTATTTTAAATCTATTTGTATTTCTATTTTTCTTTGGATAACAACCATACTTTTGTGTGCTATATTTCTGTAATCATAGTACTGTAATTGTCTGTTTACCAGTTCCGGCGGCGCTGACAGCAGATGACACCAAGGTTTTGACGCCATCAGTACTCAGCGTGTCCAAAGCAGTGTGCAGGGCATTGTCTCCAAAATGTTTGAGGTCATCTAGGAAGTTACCTTGGACACCACTGAGCAGGAAGCACAAACACAACACTCCGAGGTATTTGAACATCTAGAGGTTTAAGAATAACAAGAAAAATAGTTCTGCATATGAATTTCATCTATTGTTTTAGAAATCATCTCAAAAATGCACATTGCTAAGAACCTACCTTGTTTGATTTCTGTGTAGAAATGGCCAAGAACAGAAAATTCCGTCTGTTAGTATCTCATGGGTCATAGACGTGACGCAATGGTAAGATAAGCAAGCCAATATTGTGCAGTCATTGTATGCATGATTGTAGTTTTACACGGTAATATATTGTATATATCTGTTAGTGTTTTACTTATATAATAATTATATAAAGAATATTCTGAGTAAAAAGAAATAAAACTGCGCATTTTTCTTTTTTTATTTAATTAGTCAAAACTTTTCTCTCAACCAGTATTCTTTATGTTTCCTAAAATGCACTGCTGGAAATTTTGATTGAACAGAATAGTAAATTAATTGAAAAGTTATTATAACATCTTAATATATAACAAAATATAACGGCATTTATATGATATAACAAATTTTATTCATTAACGATCAACCTATCAGGAAGTGACCTGAGATAAGTCCTAGATGTCGAAGGTTGCTTCGTCCAATACACTCACTGACTGCGAACCTGGGTTTGACAAAGATTTACTATGATACATGTACATAACTCCTTCAAGTAGATTATCTATACAATTGGATTTCCTATGACAAATTATTTTGAAATAAAGCCGTGGATTAAATTCACGCCATTACTGCTTTATTGAGTTCCACTTCTAAAAAATATTGAAGTACTGCACTTTAAGTGTCTTTTACAGTGAAAAAAAAATTAATTAAGCCCCACACAAGATTACAAGTATAGCCGAATGGAATTCAAATTTGCATTTATCTATACCTTTTTTTCAGATTTTAAAAAACGCACGTTTAAATCTATTAGTTATATTTTGATTAATTTATAAACATGTATATAGACAAAGAACATGCAAATGACATGAAGACATTTAATCTCAGATTATCATAATATATACATGCGTTTCAAATGAAACAATATTTTCCAAAGAATATTTAAGGAATCGCTGTCTACAGTGATTCCTTATATTTCCATTTCATTGTGAAGTCTTATTGTAAATTTAGATTTACAGAATCTGTCCTTAAGTGTACGTACATTAATTCCGTTCCTTTTTGGCATTCAAATGGTCATCAATATAATATGTAGCATAGTGTTGTTTTCTTTCCATAATAACTTTTGCAAATTTTTCTCTGTTACAAATGTTTTTCAAGATTTTCAAATGAAATCGACACTCTTTAAATCGCAAGATATACCAAATGGGATCAAGAACAAAGGCAACGACAAAACAGGTGCCGGTTGTGATATCCAGAGTTTCTTTCAATTTGGCATCTTTCAGGAAAGGTTTAAAAGTTGTGTAAATCAATCCAGGTGTATATGAAGCCAAAAACGTACCAGTTATGGCGGATATTTTCCTGAGTGTATTTGCGTGATTCCATGCTTTAGTCTTGGCCTTCATTCTCGCCATGTTGAATTTGATATGGTGCATGATTATCACAAAAGCAAAAAAATTGGACAAAAATATCAAAAATCGGACATAATCCACGAAAAGTGAGATCTCAGTTGGCATTGCAAGACAGAAATATTTCTCTTCAAGAGAGCAAGCTTGTAGGAAAAACAACACGGCACATAAAACCCAAGAAATAAAGCAGAGTACTCTAACATTGTTCACAATTATAAATCTTTTGTAAGTGTTGGTAAATTTAAGCACAAATAGTCTTTCGAAGTTGAAGTAAGTAATGGTTACCAGTGCAACAGTAGCAAACAAAAGAAATAGACACTTTTTAATGTTCTTTCCAAGGGCAGAGTGAGTTAGTTCGTCCGGAAATGACATCATGATACAGCTCATGATATCCGCGACACAAAGATTCATGGAGAACGATCGGATTTGGAAAGCCATCTGTTTGCTTCGAAATAAGGCGTATAATGCTGCCATATTTACAAATATCATCGGCACTCCAATACAAAATTTAAATAAATCCTCTGTTTTAAACGTGGTCATTTCATTATACATTTACTCTCAGAATCACTTAAGATCGCGGAACATTAAGTGGCGTTAGCCTTCAGGGAAATGTACAGCTCATGTCATTTTCATCTGTTAGAGTCAAAACATTTGATGATAGAAAATGAAATGGGCGGGTACTATTCGGCTGGGGCGGCTGAGAAAATGTAGAAATGAAATTCTAGATCAATTTCAATTTATCTGAAATACTCTCATACGCAAAGTGTTAATAATTGATCCAGAAGAACAAATGTAAATGTTGAATAGTTTGACTTTTATATAAATCTGAGTTTTCGTATACCAGTCATTTTTAAAGAATTAAAGAGAGGACGATCATTTTAATCCTTAGGGCGCGTTAAGGGGTGGGTGTTAAATCTTAGAAATAAGCAGCAGCATTTTTGAACACTCCCTTTTCAGTTCTTGTCAACCATTTCACGGTGAGGAAAATATATAATATAAATCTCTTGTCATCTTAGAAAGAAATCTGCAGTCAACTTTAATTTATTCATAACATTCTCACCATACATCTAATCATATCTTAGTAGTCCAAACACAAGATCATGGTTATTTTAAAAAATATATCTGAAAAAGGGGTTAGTTTTTATTTTTGTGAACGTCCTTGTTGATTCTTTGACAGTCCTTACAAGAAAAAAAATCATTGCGTTTCCTTTATGATTTCCTACCCCCAATTAAATTTCAGCTTTTTTTCTCCTGATGCGCTGCTTATGGTTTTTAGGTCACCTGAGTAACTCAGGTGACCTATTGCTATCCGTTTTCGTCCGTCGTGCGTCGTCCGTCGTGTGTTAACATTTGAACATTTTCATCTTCTCCTCTGAAACCACTGAACCAATTTCAACCAAATTTGGTATACAGCATCTATGGGTGAAAAGAAACAAAAATTGTGAATTTTATGGTCCCTGTCCCCTGGGGCCTGAGGAGTAGGGCCAAAACCACCAAAATTATTGTAATCTTTAAAAATCTTCTTCTTTACTTCTGGACATCAAGCAGGCAAACTGTTGGCATGAATGTAATGAGCATTGAGTCCTCTACCAAAATTGTGAATATCATGGCCCCAGGGTCAGGGGTTTTGGTGTTAGGGCGGGGCTCTATTGAACATATTGTGCAAATGCATTAATTCTTTGAAAATCTTCTTCTCTGCTCCTAGGTATTAAATAAACTAATTAAGTACATAGTTATGTTGAGAAAGAGTGCCACTTCCAAAATTGTGAATTTCATGGGCCCAGGGTCAGGGGTTCTGGTGTTAGGGTGGGTCTCTATTGATTATATAGTGAAAATGCATTTATTCTTTTAAAATCTTCTCTGCTTCTATGTATTAAATAAACTAACTAAGTACATAGTTATGATGAGCAAGAGTGTCACTTCCAAAATTGTGAATTTTATGGCCCCAGGGTCAGGGGTTGTGGTGTTAGTGTGGGGCTCTATTGATTATATAGTGAAAATGCATTAATTCTTTGAAAATCTTCTTCTCTACTCATGGGTATTAAATCAAAAAACTAAGTACATAGTTATGATGAGAAAGAATGCTTCTTCCAAAATTATGAATTTCATGGCCCCAGTGTCAGGGGTTCTGGTGTTCGGATTATATTGATTATATGGTGAAAATGCATTTATTCTTTGAAAATCTTCTTCTCTGCTTCTGGGTATTAAATAAACAAACTAAGCCAATAGTTATGATGAGCGAGAGTGTCTCTTCCAAAATTGTTTATTTAATGGCCCCAGGGTCAGGGGCTCTGGTGTTACGGTGTGGCTCTATTGATTATATAGTGAAAATGCAGTAATTTTTCTTTGAAAATCTTCTCTGTTTCTGGTTATCAAATAAACTAACAAAGTACATAGTTATGATGAGCAAGAGTGCCACTTCCAAAATTATGAATTTTATGGCCCCAGGGTCAGGGGCTCTGGTGTTAGGGCGGGGCTGTATTGATTATATAGTGAAAATGCATTAACTCTTTGAAAATCTTTTCGTTTGATCCTGGGTTTTATGCCAACGATCCAAGTATATATATATTTATGATGAAGAAAGGTGCATCTAGCAAAATGGTAATTTTTTATGTCCCCTGGGTTGGGGAGGGGGGTTACATAGTCTCAAAATAAATTAATGCTTTGAAATCTGCTCTTTAGTTTTAATCAACCATTTTATGATAAAATTTGCAAAATTTTGAAATATGTGGCCCCTGGGTCAGTGGTTCCTTTGGGGTGAGGTGCACAACTGGTTATAAAGTGTAAGTGCATTTTCTCTTTGTTACTCTGATCTACTTCTGGGTATTAAGTAAATAGAGTAAGCATGCTAAGTTTATAATTATGATAAGCAATGGTGCCTCTTTCAAAATTTTGAATTGTGAATTTCATGGCCTTTAGTTTAAAACATGAACTAATTTTAACTGTTTGAAAGTTGTTACACGATACTCATGTGACCTATAAGGCCCGTGGGCCTTTTGTTACAAGCTTATTATTTTGTGCAAGCGGAAATTAACCATTTTTACAAGCATCTAATTGGAAGATATGAGAATTGGGTAATGTTTATAAGGAACCAAGGTGGTATAGTTTAACATTTGTAGAAAAATTATTTAATTTATCTGAGTACAAAAATAATTCAGGTTGACAAATTACTTGCATGTTATTCAATTTATTCCCAATTAGTGACTTAATGAGACTTTTAATGTTTTGAATTATACGGAATCTGTTCGAGTCAATTGAAATGTGTAGGTACCATGATAATTATCTTTTGAAATTAAAACGTCATGGTGTCTGTTTTTCATCGCTAAAAACATATTGAGTTATGCATTCAAACTCATTACGAAAAAAATATCAAGCAGATTTCCAAGACTCATT
>NW_026921070.1:0-18220 GCF_032062105.1 Saccostrea cuccullata
ATTTCTAATTTTATTCTTTAGACTGCTAAACATATACTAACAGAGGAAAGGAAAATAGATACAAGTATTTTTAACGAGGAAAATGAGAAGCATCAAATTCAAATAGCAGTAGAGGATCCAGAGAAAAATCAGAGAGCAGTACATGACCCAAAGAGAAGTGAGGGAGCAGTAATTGTTACAGAGAAGAGTCAGATAGGAGTGAAGGACCCAGAGAAAAGTCAGATGGCAGTAAAGAACCAGTAAAATGTCAGATAGCAGTAGAGGACAAAGAGAAATGTCAGATAACAGTAGAGGATCCAGAGAAAAGTCTAATAGAAGTAGAGGACCCAGAGAAAAGTCAGATAGCAGTAGAAGACCAAGAGAAAAGTCAGATAGTAGTAGAGGACCCAGTGAAAAGTCAGATACTGTAAATCACTTTTTATTCGCGGGAACTTTATTTTCGCGTAATAACGCGAGACAGTTTGCTCGCTAAAATTTCTTTGTCGCGTATAATAGAATTTCTTAAGATTATATAGAGCAATGACCATAATTCGTGAAAATTTTGTCTCGCTAATAAAGAGTCAATGACTTTCTAGCGAAAATAAGGTGTCGCGAAAATTAAGTGATCTACAGTAGCAGAAGAGGTCCCAGAGAAAGTCAGTTTGCAGTAGAGGATCCAGAGAAAAGTCAGATAACAGTAGAGGATACAGAGAAAAGTCAGATAGCAGTAGTTGACCCAGAGAAAAGTCAGATAACTGTAGGACCCAGAGAAAAGTCAGATAACAGTAGAGGACCCAGAGAAAAGTCAGATAGCAGTAGATGACACAAAGAAAAGTCAGATAGCAGTAGAAGACCCAGAGAAAAGTCAGAAAGCAGTAGAGGATACAGAGAAAAGTCTAATGAAGTAGAGGATACAGAGAAAAGTCAGATAGCAATGGAGGACCAAGAGAAAAGTCAGATAGTAGTAGAGGACCCAGTGAAAAGTCAGATACTAGTAGCAGAAGAGGTCCCAGAGAAAAGTCAGTTTGCAGTAGAGGATCCAGAGAAAAGTCAGATAACAGTAGAGGATACAGAGAAAAGTCAGATAGCAGTAGATGACCCAGAGAAAAGTCAGATAACTGTAGGACCCAGAGAAAAGTCAGATAACAGTAGAGGACCCAGAGAAAAGTCAGATAGCAGTAGATGACACAAAGAAAAGTCAGATAGCAGAAGAGTCAGTTTGCAGTAGAGGACCCAGATAAAAGTCAGATAGCTTAGAGGACCTAGTAAAAAGTCAGATAGCAGTAGAGGACCCAGAGATAAGTCAAATAACAGAAGAGGTCCCAGAGAAAAGCCAGATAGCATTAGATGAGAAAAGTAGAATTGATCAAGCTCCCAGAAGCAGGAGAACCCAGCGGTTGAATACTTATAGGTAATTACGTAACCTTCTCTTACATGTGAATATTATCTAATATGTTAAATACGAGTGTATGAAATGAGATGATTTTGTTCTCTGAAATGATTTGTATCTCTGAGTGATCCAATAATTGGATTTAAAGTACACCAAAGATATGCGAAAAAGATCTAAGAAACTCCGTAAATTATGGCTTATAAAACAATATTCTACAAAACCTAAGGCTATTTCATACATCCCCTGTTAAGGCTGTTTCCAAAATTTCATTTAAATACACAGTCTATCAGGATATATTCAAATATTAAAATACAGATTTAAAATTTAAGAAAATGTAAAAATGTTTTATTTATTCCTTTCATGCTGCGTTGCATTCTAGAACAGGAAATGAATATTAATCTTAAAAAACTTTCTCATTTTTAACGTTATTAACATTTTAGTGGTGGAGAAATAGAAGCAATAAAACACTCAGCAAGAAGAAGAAAAAGACGTCAAAAAAGAAAACAAGTGAAAAGTCAGATAGCAATGGAGGACCCATGTAAAAAAAAAACAGATAGCAGTAGAAGATCCAGATAAAAGTCAGATAGCAGTAGAAGATCCAGATAAAAGTCAGATAGCAGAAAAGAACCCAGTGAAAAGTCAGATAGCAGTAGGAGATCCAGATACCAGTCAGATAGCAGAAAAGGACCCAGTGAAAAATGAGATAATAATGGAGGACGCAGATAAAGGACAGATAGTAGTAGGTTACACAGAGAAATGTCGAATAGCAGTACAGGACCCAGATAAAATTCAGATGGCAGTAGAAGATCCAGTGAAAAGTC
This sequence comes from Saccostrea cuccullata, assembly GCF_032062105.1. Classification (NCBI taxonomy): domain Eukaryota; kingdom Metazoa; phylum Mollusca; class Bivalvia; order Ostreida; family Ostreidae; genus Saccostrea; species Saccostrea cuccullata. The sequence goes on from NW_026921070.1 coordinate 2,191, forward strand.
AAATAGCAGTAGAAGATCCAGATAAAAGTCAAATAGCAGTAGAGGACCCAGTGAAAAGTCAGATAGCAATGGAGGACCAAGAGAAAAGTGAGATGGCAATAGATGATCCAGGAGAAAGTCAAATAGCTATGGATGACCAGGAGAAAAGTCAGATGGCAGTAGACGATCTAGATAAAAATCAGATAGCAGTAGAGGATCCAGAGAAAAGTAAGATGGCAGTAAAGGACAAAGAGAAATGTCAGATAGCAGTAGAGGATCCAGAGAAAAGTAAGATAGCAGTAGAGGATTCAGAGAAAAGTCAGATAGTAGTAGAGGATACAGAGAATATTCAGATAGTAGTAGAGGACCAAGAGAAAAGCCAGATAGTAGTAGAGGACCCAGTGAAAAGTCAGATAGCAGAAAGGACCCAGTGAAAAATCAAATGGCAGTAGAGGACCCAGAGAAAAGTCAGGGAGTAGCAGTAGAGGACCCAGAGAAAAATCAGATAGCAGAAGAGGACCAGAGAAAAATCAGATAGCCGAAGAGGACCAGAGAAAAGTCAGATGGCAGTAGAGGATACAGATAAAAGTCAGATGGCAGTAGAGGATACAGATAAAAGTCAGATAGCAGTAGAGGATCCAGTGAAAAGTCATATAGCAGTAGAGGACCCAGTGAAAAGTCCGATAGCAATGGAGGACGAAGATAAAAGTCAGATGGCAGTAGAGGACACTGAGAAATGTCAGATGGCAGCAGACGATCCAGAGAAAAATCAGATAGCAATGGAGAGCTCAGAAAGAAGTCAGATAGCAAGAACACAACAGATTCCAGACCGGAGAATGGTAACTATAATATGGGTACTTTAAATTACAAGCCTTACATAAAGGAAAATAAAAGCAACTCGTGAAAGAACTTGAAAGTGTCTATTAAAAATTTAAACACGTTGCTTGTTGTCCTTCTGAAAATCTGTTTAAATTGTATAAAATATAAGTATTAGAATAAATTTCATATAATTATATTACAACCTGACAATTTTCCTAGCTTGTGAATATCGGTCAAAACGATAAAATTAACGATGATGATGAAGATGATGATAGCTTGTTTGGACCAAGAAAGCTCTTCTATTTTGCTGTGGATTATTTCAAGGTACATTTTATTTCACTTAAAAGTTCTTTCATTTTTATTTCTTATTTTATTAATTGAGTAATCTTATTTTCCAATTCTTGAGTTCTTTTTAAAAATTTCTTACCTGTTTTGTTTCAGGGCGATGACAAAAGCTGTATGTCTAGAGATTGAACGAATTTTGAAGGAAGAAAAATGTGCTTTTGTTAAACATAATAAATATCCCTTTTTTTAATCAAAGAATTGATGATTTCTGGTAAAAAGTTCAATTTATGGTCTAATAATTGTCAGAATTTAATACACATGCTTATTAAACTAGATGGTTTAAAAGGGGTTGCGGATGAGGAGATGGGTATCTCAAAGCGCAAAGGATGGACACACGTATAGAAACGGATGGACCAACAACCCTTTTACACAATGTTTGTTCACAAATGCATCTAATCAGGCAAATACGTAGGACCTGGTACGGATTTAGATTTCTTATGTTTTAAAAGTTAGTACATGTGTGTTTTTGTCTTAAAAGTATAAATGCAAGATGAAAATGATGAACAGTATTCGGGGTCAAGTCATCTGAAACAATACATATCGGGAGCAGAGCAAACAAGGACCCCAAAAACGTCATCAGAGATGGAAGCAGGTGGAGTGAGCATCCACTGCCGACTAGTCACACACGCTGTGTGCTTCTTGTCATGATCAGGAAATAACAAAAAAAATCCGTCGACAATTTTATGAATGTGTAAATAATAGCCTAACAATTTATCGACCATAGAACTTACGAAATTCTGACTTAAAATAAGACTGCTGATTTTCTTGTTTCATCAACTTGTTTGTCAATAAATTACCTCGTTTTAGAGCATCCATGTCCCACAAATACATCCCCATCCCTGTGTGCTCTTTGTCATAAACAGACTAAAGGGAAAATCTGTTGTCAATTCAGTCTGGAAATAACGGATAAACAATAAGTATACATGTCCATCAGCATTTTACATACTAATATTTTAATGATACATTTTTCTTATTTTCTGATAAATGTCATTGTATCGGCCATAGAACTTCTTGATATCCTTGTTTTATCAAATTGTTTGTGAATAATCTTGTCCCGTTTTAATAATTATTGTACGTTAAGCATACTCTTACATATCAAATCATCTTCAGTACAAACACCATATATCCAGCTAAATGTAAAATTTTCCATTTTTTTTAAAAAAAAGAACACTTTTCTTCTTGGATTTTAATGTATTGATAAAAATGATTGTGTAGAGTGTTAAAACCTGTACATTTTGATGATATTGATTTGGTTAAATTTTGTGATTTAAAATCTTTGTAGTTTTTAAGTATTTACATCATTTACAACATTTCTTGAAGATATCGTTGAACAGTTCTTCTGACGTTTCTACTACACTGCTGTTAATATTTTAGTGAGGAGTAAAGAAAGAAGTTGGTTAAACATTGACTGAACCTAAAATGAGTCTTTGTTGGGAAAAATGATTGTTAAGGAATCGTGTATAGGTGTGATAATTCTAAAAAAAGCTCCCCTAAATATAAGAACAAAGACAAAGTCTTTATACCTGCTTCCGCAACTGAAACCAGTACACGATGATGACCGTGTAAAAGATTGGGGCATCCTAATTTTTTGATATTTTTAAAATAAGTGATTTTACGTCTTCATTATTTGAAATAATTACTTCACCAGTAAGCAGAGCTGTAATTGAAGGTTTAAAAAAACCATGAACACATTGAAAGATTATATTTCCGATGCTCGAGGTCTAACCATTGAATATTTTTGTTTTATAAATGAAAAGTTTGGAAGTAACAGGAAGTGCTCTATACACCAATTAAATTCGCAGCTTCGAAATTTCCTGGGTGGCTCAAGGTTATAAAACACACTTAGGTCATAAGCCATCTTATTGTGAAGTAGTATATTCAATTTTTTCCATAAGAAAGATATGTACCAAACATGAATTATGAAATTTTTCTTTCATTGAACTTGAACTTGCACAGATGACCTTGGTTCAAGGTCATGACGCACCCTTAGATCATGAGGAATCTTTGTGTTTAATAGGAACTTAGGAAGTTTATCCATAAGAAAGATATGGACCTGACACGAATTAGGAAATTTTTCTTCCAGTGACCTTGAACTTCCCCAAATGAACTTGGGTTAAAGTCATAACACAACCTTAGGTCTAGAGCAATCTTTGTGAAGTACTAGATTCTAATGATCCTCCGTAAGAAATATATGGACCAGACACGTTTGCACAGACAGACGGACAAGCTAATTCCTATAAGACAATCTTGAATCAATTTAGTATAATTATTGTCATTTCAACAAACTTTAAAGATAGTTAAAATATTTTACGGCAATATCTTGAATAATGTCCACAGGAACGAACTTTGACTTGAACTCCAACTTTCATACTGCAGATGTATTTGCAACGATGTTTTGTGATGTTTTTTCTTTTGATTATTTTTGAAAATACACCTGTAACCTTCATTTCAAAAGAACTAACATCTTTGTGTATCTTTCAATGGCTGTCCTTTTAATTCACTGATCCATAGATTTAAAACTATAACAAAATCATGTGTTTTTGTATCGGGAAAAACTTAATATGCAATATCTATGCGTAGCCTATTGAAATTAAATAGCAATTATAACGATTTAAACCCTCTTCTTAACAGAGAGTGTCTTTTTAAGATCCAGTTCACTGACAGTTTATAAATAAGTCTTTTATTCTTGTAAGTTGTATACAACCTTGATAAATCGTGAGGCCCTCTTCTTTGTTTGATAATCGTTGTGTCAGTGTTTCCCCTGGCATCTACATGTACCTCTTGTTTCTAGATTTATTAATTTGGCATAATATTACTTGACGTGGCCTAAATAAGGATGGATTTTTTTATATTTTTGATTAACATCCTTTGTATTCTCAAAGGTAAGCTATTCTCAAAGATATAAATCATTATATGTATTGGGTCCTTTAACATTAATTTTGATTTGATTACTAGTAAAGCCAGGTTTTTTTCCCCAAAAATAGTATTGCTGAATAAGCATAAGTAAGGGAAGTTGATTATTAAAAAATTAAAGTCACCACCTTTATCAAAGTGTTTGGTTGTTAGATTACCATCAAATTTCTTTTTCAAGTAAGATATCCTGGCATGAAACAGATGCCTTAGACTCTGTGGTATCTTTTATCTCAAGCTCACCAGGATATATCGTATCGGCATAAGACACAATTGTCATTGTTAATAATTGACAATACGTCGTCGATATATCTAAATGTCAAGACCACAGCATATGTCTTCTTCTTTTCACGCATAAGATTTTGGGTTAATTCTGCTTCATATGAATACAAAAATAGGTCTGCTAATAAAAAATAGATCTGCTAATTGGTATCCATTGGAATTCCAATAGATTGTTGGAATATGTAATGTCCAAAACAATTAAATATTTGCATATTTATGTTCCCCAAACGGAGTTTGGGAACATATTGTTTTTACTCTGTTTCTTATTATTAAGGTCTTCCGTCTTCACGGAAGACCTTATAGTGATTCTACTGTTTCTTATTAAGGTCTTCCGTCTTCAGCGGAAGACCTTCTAGTGATTCTACTGTTTCTTATTATTATTCTTATTTTTTTCCCCAAAATTTTGTGCAGGCGATTTCTCGAAAACTATTCGGTGGTTTTCAATGAAACTTTCAGGAATTATGCGTCATTATATGAACTTTGTTCATCAGAAGGAAAATTTGGAATACTCACCTTTGGTTCCAAGTTATTGACAGTTTTCTGATTTTAAAATGGATTTTTGTCGCCCCTTTTTAACGAAAATGATCTAAGATATTAACTGGAGTCTTATTAGAGATGATAGATGATGGCTTTAAGATATGTGAAATCACCTTTTCGTGTGTCGTCAGTACTTCCGGTCGCTAGCGGAAGCGAATTTAAAAAGTCCGTATTTTCTAACTTTTTTGTTTTTCAATATTTTTCATTTATTTTTGGAATGTTAATAGAAACCGTTCTTATAATGCTTACTATATAATTTGTTTGAACATTGATAAATCCAAACTCTAGATATTTACATTTAAAAATCTGAAGCGGGCCCAATATGGCGGCTGTCTATGTCAACTCCGGACATTTCGCAATAGGGGTTTTCAGAGGCAGCCAAGCGTTTGCTTGAACGAAAGTAAATAAGGATAAATGAAATGTAAAGGAATACGGGGATTGTCACGATGTAGTTACGTTGCAATTCTGTGTCAAACTAAGTTTAAATCCATGGTCGTCTCAAACGTCTTCTATAATTGGTTTCGGCTGGTTCTCAAAGTAGAAAAAGAAAAGACTAAATGTGCAAATGAAATACATACCTACTATCATTTGTTTTGCGGAAAAACAGATCTTAAATCATAGTTACAAATAATAATTTTAAGAAACAATATTGATGTATATAGTAATTATTAAACGTATCCACTGTTTTGCTCATGCACACTTGAGTCATATTAAACTAATAGGAAAGACAAACATAAGAAAAAGATTTTTTTGAAGAATTGAGTTTATATTAATATTCTTGTCTCAAAGATATGATTTAAGTTATTGAACATAAATGGTATCTGATTCCTTTACCGTCTTAGGGCGACACATGTTTTTCGGCGAAACATTTCAACCTTTTCATGAAAGTTTAACTAATCGAGATAGTTCAGTATGGGGATAAACAGGAAATTTAAAAAAGTAAAAAATTATAGCAGTTTCATTGATTTAGTGTTACTTATCTTTTTACGTCATAGAATTTGTAAATGTGTTACAAACAATTTCATTACCTTGAAATTTTAGCTATAAGAATGTTCTTTTTTATTTCCATTGAAGCTATCACACCTATTTAATGGGACATTCCAAAGAAAAGGCGCGAAGATTCACTCGTGGCGTTTGGCGCTAAATTTTGAATAGTAACCCGCCTTTCATTATTCTAAGACAGATGTACTGTTTCAGAAGTATATACAAGTAGATTTAGAGCTGTGGTCCCAATAGCGTAATAGTAAGCGCTTTGGATTTTCATGCTGGCGACCCGGGTTCAATCCCCTTTGTTTCCATAAAAAGTTTTATCACTTTTTCAGCTCGATTTTGTGGAGTTTTTTTTTTTTCAGAATCGGACGGAAGACCTCTCGTTGCTCGCAACGAGTTTCTTTTCTAGTTCTTATTATTATTTCTTCCGTTTTTTTTGACAAAATTTTGTGCAGGCGATTTCTCGAAAACTATTCAGCAGTTTCATGAAACTTTCACAAAATATGTCTTATTGTATGAAGTTGTTACATCCGTAGAGAAATTTTAAAAAATCGCTTCTGGTGCCAAGTTATTGACAATTTCCTGATTTTAAAATGCAATTTTGTCGCCCCTTTTTCTCGAAAATGGCTAAAGATATGAACTGGAGACTTATTGGAGACGATAGCTTGTCACTTTGTGGTTTGCAGAATCACCAAAATGAGAAGTTTCATCGTGCGTCGTCAATACTTCCGGTGTTACGAGATACAAATTTAAAAAAATCGAATTTTCTAACTTTTTTGTTTTTCAGTATTTTTCATTTATTTTTGGTATGTAAATAAAAACCCTCTCTATAATGCTTACTATCATAATTTGTTTGAATATTGATAAATCTATACTCTAGATATTAGCATTCTAAAATCTGAAGCGGGTCCAAAATGGCGGCTGTCTCTGTCAACGCCGACATTTCGCAATAGGGGTTTACGGAGGCAGCCGAGCGTTTGCTTGAACGAAAGTAACATAAGGATAAATGAAATGTAAAGGAATACTTGGATTGTCACGTCGTAGTTACGTTGCAGTTCTGTGTCAAACTAACGTCTTCTATAATTGGTTTTGACTGGTTCTCAAAGTAGAAAAAGAAAGACTAAATGTGCAAATGAAATTCGATACCTTATATCCTTTATGCATCACCGAAAAACAGATCTTAAATCATAGCTTATAAATAATACTTTCTCAAAAAAGAATATCAATTAATATTGAAAGTTCAGATCTTAACCACTGTTTTTCCTATGCACACTTGTGTCATATTAAACTAATAAATAAGACAAAATAAGAAAAAGATTTTTTTAAAGATCTCTTCATGGAGTTTATTTTAGAATTCTTGTCTCAAAGACTTGATTCAACTTATTGAGCATTAATGATATCTGATTCCTTGACCGTCGTAGGGCGAGCCATGTTTTTCGGCGAAACCTACCTTTTCGATTAACTAATTGGGATAGTTCACTTTGGGGATAAACAGGAAATTGAAAAAAGTTAAAAATTCATTAACAGTTTCACCGCTTTAGTGTTACATGCATATAAACAATATGGAATTTGTAAAATGTGTTAAAAATATTTTCTAAACCTCAAATCTAAGGCTATAAGAACGTTCTTTTTTTAATTTCATTGAAGCTATCACACCTATTCTATGGATCATTCCAGTGAAATGGCGCGAAGATTAACTCCTGGCGTTTGGTGCTAAATTTTAAATAGTGACCAACCTTTCATACTTTTAAGAGAGAGGCACTGCTTCGTAGAGTAGGTGTCCCGATAGTGTAATATTTAGTGCGTTGGAATTTTATGCTGGCGACTTGGGTTCAATCCCCTTGTGTGCAATTTTTTTTTACATTTTCAGCTCGATTTTACGTTTTCTTTCCGGAATCGGACGGAAGACCTCTCGTTGCTCGCAACGAGTTTCATCTAGTTATTATTAAGGTCTTCCGACTTCCTTCGGAAGACCTTATTGTTATTCGTCGGTTTCCTATTATTATTATTATTTTTTTTTTCATTTCCATGGCGATATCTCCGCTGTGACTGTACGGATTTCAAAGATTTTTACAGGAAAGATGCACCAGGTTAATATCTCCAGACGTCTTTTTCATTTTTTCAAAATTTTCTTCCGTTCGCGATTTTTGGGGAAATTTGTATTTTTTTAAATGGATTTTTGTACACAACTTTTCTCGAAAACGGCCAAAGATATGACATTGAAACTTATGGACATGAAAGACCATCACATGTAGATGTGCCGAACGTCCTTCATTTTTTGTCGTTCCTACTTCCGGTCGCAAACGGAAGTGAATTCAAAAAGTCTAATTTTTCAACTTTTTTGTTTTTCAATATTTTTCTTTCGGATTTACAGGGTTTATAGAGCGTCTTCAAAGATATCTATATATGTTTTTATTTTTTTCATGCGTGCGTTTATTGCAAAGATATGACCGAACCATACTTTGTCTTAATGTCGGGGGTTCGAATCCCGCTCGGGGCGTTCCCCAAATTTTTTCTTTGTTTTTGTCTTTTTTCAGTTGCAAATTTCTTTTCACTCTTTTATAACATGTGTGGAAGATTTTGCCGATTTTTAAAAGCTATATTTGGAGATATTTTGTGCAATACCTGGAACAATCACGATCTGTGTTGAGAAACTGCTGTAAATGAACGTAAACGAAAAAATACATTATGAAATCTATTTCATGGGATGACGCAGACAATATGGAAAAAGAGAAGTCGGTCGGAAGACCTGCTTGTTGCACCGGCAACAAGAACGCATCTAGTTATTATTATTTTTCTTCTTCCTGGGAAAATTTTGTCCACGAGTGATCTTGTAAACAACACATCTGACTTAGGTGAAACCTTTTTAGGGTCAGTAGGCATGTTATGTAGAGTTGCCAAACGAAGGTCATTTTGCGCGCACGTGCTTGCAAGAGCGCGCACGTGCAACACGTGAAATGACCAATATAATGGATATTGCCGTAACTTTTCTATTTTTTTATGAAAATTCTTAAAACTCATAATGTAAGGATATATTAGTAGTATAGACAAGATGACATGGTCAAAATAGCAAGATCTCACGCGCATGCACGTGCGCTTCGCTCTGATTGGCTGTTGGATATTATAAGTCATTCAATATCTTTCTTGTTTTAACTTCATAATCCTTTAAAATTTTGAACTTAGTCACACATTATAAAGGTCTACAGCCTGATATATAAGAATTTTCATGAAAGCACGTACATGCACATGTGCTGGAAAGAGCGCGCACATGCAACATGTGAAATAACCAATTTTATTGATGATGCCATAATATTTCTATTTCTTGATGATTTTTTTGAAACTCATAATGTAAGGATACATTAGTAGTATAGACAAGATGACATGGTCAAAATAGCAAGATCTCACGCACATGCACGTGCGCTTCGCTCTGATTGGCTGAAACTAAAGTCTCAATATCTTTCTTGTTTTTTGTCATAATCCTTTGAAATTTTGAACATAGGATACATTATGAAGATCTACAACTGATAAATAAAAATTTTCATGAAAGCATGCGCATGCGCGCGCGCTGCAATCTGATTGGCTGAAACTTTAAATGGCTATATCTCCCTTGTTTTTTGACGAAATGCTTTGAAATTTAAAGCATAGACATGCATTAGAACATCCTACAATATGATATAGAAAAAAATTCATGAAATCACGCGCATGCACGTGTGCTGCAATCTGATTGGCTGAAATTTGAAATGGCTATAACTTCCTTGTTTTTCAACCAAACAGGATGAGATTTAGAAGATAGATAGATATAAGGGACTCCTACAAGAAGGTATGGCCATCATGCACGTGCACGCACGTGCATGCATTTGGTAATTTAAAAATACACTTGAATGAGTAATTTTTATTACTTTTGGACTGAATGCTTTAATATATAGTATATTAAAAAATATATAGATAGTGTAGACAAGATGATATGGTCATAACGCACATGCATTCACATGCGCTTGGGTGCAATGCTACAGTTTGAATATAATTGGTATCCTTTGGTAATTGGTATCCTTCTCGGTAAACGTTGTTAAAGTCAAAAATGCACAGAGTTTGTCTTATTTAATGAAACTTACAGGGAATATGGCACCAAAATGAAGTTGGGGAGCGTTTGGGGAACATCTGTAACGGTTCCCGTTACAATTAGCACTAGTTATTATTAAGGTCTTCCGTCTCCAACGGAAGACCTTATTGTTTTCGTTCGGTTTCTTTTTCCCTATTATTATTATTTTTTTTCTTACCGATTTTGTGCACGCGATTTCTCGGAAACGGCTGGATCGATTTTCACCAAACTTTCAGATCTGATGGATATTCATCTGAACCTTGTCGGAAATTTTCGTCGCTGATGACGTCACTTCCGGTCGTGATATATGGACGATTTTCTGATTTTTAGAGGGTAGGCTTGTCCTGAGATCTCCTCCTAAACGACTGAAGATATCGACTTGAGATTTTCAGTGAAGGTTGAGGAAGGATAGTAGATGTGACATTTTGCATATAGAGCTTTCCAGGTAAAAAGGAATCGACGCTCGCCTGGGCTCAAAAAATAGGCTCATATGCGCATCTCGCAAAAATTGATACGTTTTCTTTTATATCTTTTTACTGGTTAATATTTTGTTAAGACATATATAATAAAAAATGTGCAATATAGTAAGACCTTTCATTTGATATCACAGAAAATGGGGTTAGCCCTTCAAATTAAGGGCAAAGAGGGGCCAAAAGTCTCTCGTCTTTAACTCTTTAATGATCAATATTTTGTGATATATTACTGAAGCAAAGATACTCAACTTAACTATTTGCAACAATATATACTAAAAATTTGATCATAAGTTACGTAATAAAGGGTCACAAGGGGTTAGAATGCTAAATCTTTGACGCTTTATATCTCGAAAAGCGTGAATATTTTGATAAGCAATAATGAACAAAAGATGGTCAAAATAATGTTCCCAACAATATGCATACATTAAATTTGTTCGTTTTTTCCGTCGACACTTCCGTTGTATACCGGAAGTACATTAAATTTAAATACATGTACATGTATCGCGATTTTTTTTTATTTTCTAATGAATGTAATTGTTCATTATAGAGATTTAAAGAATGCGTAGCATCTTAATATTTCCACCGGAAGTACGGTTCGTTCAAACCGGAAGTTGTCTAAAATAAGTATTTTCCATCGAAACTTTCAGGGATGATTACTGCATGCTTGATGTAGAATTGAAAGTTGATTTGACACATACAGTTGAACCGGAAGTGAATACGTAGAACCGAAAGTTGATTGGAATCGATAGATCCTACATTTTTGTGTTTCTAACATATTTTGAAGAATTTTTGTGCCTTTTTGACATTTTTTATCCTGTTAGTGGAATTATTCCAACACAGGTCTTATTCAATCAGATATCGGACGGAAGACCTACTCGTTGCTTGCAACGAGATCGCATCTAGTTATTATTATTATTCTTTTTTTGACAAAATTTTGTGCACGCGATTTCTCGAAAACCATTCAGCGGATTTCAGCGAAACTTTCACAAAATATGCGTCATTATATGAAGTTGTGCAGTCTGTAATTTTTTTTGGTAAATTCACTTTCGGTGCCAAGTTATGGACGATTTCCTGATTTTAAAATGCGATTTTGTCGCGCACTTTTATCGAAAATGGCTGAGGATATGAACTGGAGACTTATTGAAGATGAAAGATCATGATTTTGTGGTTTGCAGAATCGCCTTTTCGTGCGTCGTCATTACTTCCGGTTTCTACCGGAAGCGTATTCAAAATATGCAATTTTAAAACTTTTTTGTTTTTCAATATTTTTCTTTGATGTTATTAATTCAAATAGAGACCCATTTGCAAATGCGTAATATGTAATTTGTTTTAGAATTGAAAAAGGCAATCTCGAGATATTCGCATTTAAAAATTTGAAGCGGTGTTTTCAATGGCCGAATGGTTAGCGCATTGGATTGTCACGCGGGCGACCCGGGTTCGCTCCCCCGAATGTCCAAATTTTTTTTTATCATTTTTTCTGCTAGATTTTTCGTATTTTATTTCAGAATCGGACGGAAGACCTCTCGTTGCTCGCAACGAGATCGTTTCTAGTTATTATTATTATTATTATTCTTTTTTTTCTTATTTGTTCTCCGGTATTTTTTGTCCGGAAGTGTTCTCAGAAACTGTTCACCCAACTGACCTAAAACCTTTTTAGGGTTAATGGGTGTGTAGTGTAGGTGTGCGGAACGAAGGTCATTTTGCGCGCAAACGCTTGCACGTGCGTGCGCGTGCAACACGTGAAATGACTTATATACTTAATATAGCTATAACTTTTAAATTTTTAAATGAAATGATTTGAAACTCAGTATATAAAGATATATTAATAGTGTAGATAGTGTGACACTGTCAAATTAGCACGAACTCACGCGCATGCACGTGCGCTTCGCTCTGATTGGCTAAATCAAAAATCTCTGTATCTTCTCTGTTTTTTGACGAAATGCTTTGAAATTTTTAACATTGTCATGAATTAGGATATCCTACAATATGATATAGAAAAAAAATCATGAAATCACGCGCATGCACGTGTGCTGCAATCTGATTTGCTGACACTTTAAATGACTATATCGCCTTTGTTTTCTAACGAAATGCTTTGAAATTTAAAGCATAATCATACATTAGGATGTCCTGCAATATGATATACAAAAAAAAAATTCAAGAAATTACGCGCATGCACGTGTGCTGCGATCTGATTGGCTGAAACTTTAAATGACTATATCTCCTTTGTTTTTTGACGAAATGCTTTGAAATTTGAAACATAGACATTTATTAGGATATCCTACAATGTGATATAAAAAAGTCAAGAAATCACGCGCATGCACGTGTGCTGCAATCTGATTGGCTGAAACTTGAAATGGCTATAACTCCCTTGTTTTTTAACCAAACAGGATGGAATTCAGAACATAGATAGATATAAGGGACTCCTACAGAAAGGTATGGTCATAATGCACGTGCACGCACGTGCGTGCATTTGAAAAGAATGAAATTAGAAATACACTTGAATGAGTGATTTTTAATACTTTTGGACTGAAGGCTTTCATATATAGTATATTACAGGGAATATGGCACTAAAAGGGAGTTGGGGAGCGTTTGGGGAACATCTGTAACGGTCCCCGTTACAATTAGCACTAGTCCTTTTTGAAATTACTCCTTTCTGCATGTTTCATTCATATCTGAAAATTTTGCTTGTAGGTTCTTCAGGGGCTTTTACAACTACACATGCCACAAACATTCATAATGCTCTGCTTGGTAGCTCTTATAACAATCACGTGAGACCTTCTGACGTCACAAACATCAGCATTGAATTTGTCCTATTCTCTTTAAATGACCTGGTAAATCTACCAAACTTTTAAAAAGATAATTTTAATACTTTTTCAGTATGTAAGTGCGTTCTTAAATGTGTAAGATTTTCATTTATAGAACTTAGTTTTTAAAAAGTATATATTGTGAAATCGCTAATTATCGAATTGGTTCGAATTCCTTTGTTTTGAGATATGAACAAACCCAAAATTTATTCTCTAAAATTTCAAAATAAACTTCATATCTTTCTATCAAGCAGGAAATTGAAACCCCTTGAATCAGCAATTTCTAAACAAACTTCAAATAATAAGACCTCGAAGATAAGTGGTTTCTCTGTAGCTTAATGAGATTTTTATTTTTCCTTTGTAGGACATAAAAAGTCAGACTATGTCCACATCCGGATGGATGACGGTTGTACGTATTAATAAGACGTTCTAAGTTATTTTTTCATAATCTCAAAGTTTTTTCTTGCATAAAAAGAGAAGCATTTAAGGCCGCTTTACACTATGCATCTTGACACATGCATCATGTATGCATGTGTAAGATTCACAATATAATAACCCTTTGTGTCAAATTAAATGGGTGTTGCATCTTGAACGATCGAATAGAACTTGTTCTATTCCAGTGCTTAAGATGCATGAACTGACCACTGAAAAGAAAGGTCAGAGTTGAGATTAAATCATAAGCCTTATTTTCCTCCATATAGTTGCAAAAATAGCTTCCAAGATACACAAAAACAGAAAATACTGATTAAAACTACAATTAGAAAAACTAATTTGATTATTATAATATAGAGGATTTTTAGTTTTGGAATATATAATAAATTATATCTTCCAAAAATTATCATAAAAAGGAAATTAAGAATGATTTGTTCAGCTAAAATAAATCTGGAAATAAAATTTTAAGGTATTGTTATTTTTTTAAGTAGATAAATTTCATCTTTACAAAGTATTCTAAAGATGCATGCATCAAGGCACATAGTGTAAATAAGAAGACGCATGAGGCAAAATAGAAGAATGAGTTCAGATGCATGTGTCAAGATGCATAGTGTAAACCGGCCTAAGATTTTCTTTAGTTTTCAAAAGTACAAATATTCACTATTTATTTCAAAGATAAAGAAAAAGATCCTACCTAGAAAAATATCTCCATGTAGTAAGCAAACTGTGAATTCTGTTTTATGTTTTTTAAAGGTATAATGTCGGTATATATCCAGTTAAAAAATAATCTCAAAGTATTTATCATACCTTAGGTGCTTTGTGGCAAATTTAATATATTCTACATTTTTTGAAAAAAAACAACACTTTTTTTCTGCATTATTATTTTAATGTAACAGATATTTTTCTTGTAGATTAACCTATAACGATGAATGTAAATAAATATATAAACCTTCATTATAATTATCATACGTATAGTCAAATTATGTTAAAAAACAAAAAGCATAATTAGTAGTTGTATAGTCGATATGAAAAACAAGTTCAAACAAATCCAATCTAATGATGTTGTATTTTCTAATTCATAGGTAATTGATATCTTTCTAACAATAAAATCAACCTAGTTAGTTTAATTGATATTTTAACAGTCCAAGAGATTACAAAATGTTTTTTGAAAGAAGGGTTCAAAAATTCTAAAGCACTTGCCAATAATTTGCAATAAGTTGACGTACTTTCGTTTGATTTGTTCTCACTGTATTTTTTCATATAATTCACAGCAACACATGAATTAAACAAAGAAATATTATGTTGATTTATTTATCCCAGAAAAGTCTATCAATTGTAGAGATGGGAAGATCCTCGCCTGGTATGGACAAAGTCCTCGTACGGCGATATAGAATACATCTACACGAAACAAAATAAAATCTGGCGTCCAGAACTCATCATTGACAACTCGTATGTTTAATTTCTCATTTAATCTAAACAAACCATATTTTATTATGGAAATGTCTTGCAAGTTGTACAAATTCCTGACATGATCCGTCTTGAAATCACTAAGATCAGTTTATAAATATATAGAACTAAAGAGGAAACTAATTTTGTCTGCAATCAGTATCATAGTATGTGTCCTTAGAATGAAATATATGAAGATTACGAACAATATTCAAGATCAAAAGTCTATACCGGTAATACAATACAAAAAAGGAGCAGAGAAAACACGGACCTCCAAAACATCAGAGGTGGGATCAGGTCCCATGGAGGAGTGAGCATCCCCTGCCGACCGGTCACACCCGCCGTGTGCTCCTTGTCATGATCGGGAAATAAAGGAAAAATCCGTCGTCAATTCAGTGTATAAATAATGGACTACAATAAGTATGAAAAACATCAGTCAGTATTTTACTCAATGATAAATTGTTTTTGCTGACAAGGTCATTGCATTGACCATAGAAATTACGAACTGATGACTTTAAACGAAATTGCTGGTATTCTTGTGTCATCAACTTGTTTATCAATAATTTACCTCCTTTGAGAAATTGTTCATACATAGAACTTGCTCTTGCATATAGAATCAACTGAGATATATAAACTCAGTATGCAGGTGATGAAAGTTTACCGCTGCATAAGTTAAAAATTTGAAGATTGAAAGGGTAAAGTCATCACGTTTATCATAGAGTTTGGTTGTTAGATAACCATTAACTTTTTTAATATCAGGAAAGTGATTCTAATTTGTATCAAAAATTTTAAGAGTTGAAGGGATGGACCCAATTGGCAATGACGACATATTCTTCAAATAAAGAATACTGGGGAGGTGCGTTGGGGCCCCCCCGGGGCTTTACGTCACCCACTGTGATATTGACGTCACTTAC
>NW_026921071.1:0-18215 GCF_032062105.1 Saccostrea cuccullata
GACAGAAAGCGCTTTGCGCTGCGCTTAGCGCTTAAAAAGTTCTCCAATCTCGTCATGTGTATCGGATATCGGTAGAGGCACATAAAATTGAACTTGGTCATCGGTAGATATAATCAATCCGAATTCAAGAGCAAAACTAAATTAAAACTAGAGGTACTGTGAGCAATGGGCTCACTAAATGATACCCCCGCCTCCCATATGAGTATAAATCGCAGTGTCCATGATTTGCTATTGGAAACCCAAAATATGCGTCGGATCAAAAAGTAAAATAGGAGGTGCACAATGGCAATATGTAATAAAGATTTTGAAAGTTGCATAAAATTTCATTCAGTGGTATAAAAGGAGTTGCGGATAAGAGATGGGTACCCCAAAGCGTAACAGACGGACGGACGGAATTAACGATTACTATATACCCTCCCGCTTTTCAAGCGGAAGTATAAAAAAGAAAGAAATTCGCGATAATTTCACAACAAATCTCAAAAGGCAATAAATGATTAATGTAAATTATTTTGTCTGAAAATTGAAGCATTATGATAAGGTATTTGCATGATTATGCCATAGGATTGATATGATGAAAACAATGTTATTTGAATACTATGATGTTTATTAAATGTCAGTATGTGCTGCAATCAAAAATATTTTTTAACTGATGCTGAGCGGAAGACAACATTCACTTGTTGGGATATCTGCGGATGATGCGAGCAAGATGTTCTATAGGCAGCAAGAGCCGCTCACTGGCCCTAGGATTTTGCTTTTATATCATGATGTTGACTGTCTTATTGAAATGTTTTAACATGTGTATTAAACAAAGAAAACAAATTTTGATTATTGAATATGTCTTAGTAAATATTTTAGTGCCACATATGATGAGGACATTGTAAAGTTGTTCATTTCATTTGTATAGTGAGTCGTCAAGTCTTAACCCAGTGATGAAACTTATTATTTTATATGAAAATGTCATTGTTTTTTCGCTCGCAATTTTGTATGTATTCCCATGTCTTTGCAATTCAGGACTTTTAATAATGTATAGTAAAAAGTATATTTGAATGTTATCAAAAATTTTGATGTAATATGATACCATAGTTATAACATGCATTGACCTCATGTATTATTGAATATGCTCTATGTGATACTCTTGTGCTATAAGGACTTTTGATAAATATTGCCCATGTTTTATTGATAACAATAATAATGTACATGCTATGAAAAAATGTTTTTTGAACTTATTGCCCAGTATGTCATGCCTTAAATTCCTTCATAGAGTAGTAGAATTGGTGCATTTGTTATACATGATGTTTTTTTATATTGTCCATGCAATCACTCGTGTCATCACAGTGTTCTCTTGTTGTATTAACATGCTTTACTAGCTTTGTTGTCAATGGAAACTTACATCCTAGTATTTGTGTCATTTGCCCAACACATTTAGTAAATGTGTTTATTTTGTATAAATCACCTAAAGGTAGTAATGTGTAAATATTAGCTTGATTTTGTTTATTATAGCACATGTATAAAGGGTTCATAATTGAAGATATATGATCATCTTATTATTACAGCCATTGTCCAGATCTTGATTTTAATGCTACATAAATGTTTGTCCTTTAATTATACCTCTAACCATGTGTTTATTATTCATAGATAATGATTGCTATAATATAAAGGAGTTTGAAATTCATTGTTATGAAACATTTTTAACATGATTTATTGTTGTATTACAATGCATAAAGGTTTTTTTTCCCACAAATATGTTCACATGATAATAAATTGTTGGTTTATTTTTTAATTGCAATGATATGACTATTTTAGAATTATAATTTTGACTCTATTCACCCTGTGGTACTTTTTTAGGATTTTGTTGAACTTTGGTGTCTTGTTTAACATACTGTTTTTTGTGTCAGATTATATCTTGTACTTGTGCTGTGACTTAGAACCCTGTAAGGGAATTATCCATGTGTCCCCTGGCCATAGAAGGATCTCTACGGCAAGGTAAGGTCCAATAAAAGGTGTTTTAAAATCACTTCCCTTGTTTTGCTCTTCATTTATAAGCAGAGTGAATGTAATTGAAAGAATAATTGGAACAAAATGTGTTTATGAAACACCGATGCCCCTGTATGGCAGCTTATGGCTAGGGTTGAAATTTCTCAAGGTTTAAGTTTTGAAAAAGTATCAATTTCAAAGGTCAAAATGTCCAATATTTTTATACCCAATGAAAGGTTTTGTCACAAAGAATAAACGTCAGAAGTAGTAATAGTAATGGCTATGGTAACAGTAGAAAAATTTGGGTAAAAGTGGGTCAAACTCTAAGGTCAAGTTCGGTGGTATCAAAAGAACGGTTTGTCACAAGGAATACACTCATGATCATGAAATACAAAAGCCATAGCCCCACCCATTCAGTTGAGGGCAAGGTTCAAGTTTTGGGGGACAAACAGACGGGGCAAAATCTATAAGTGTGATTGCTCTTTATAAGGCGATTTCTACATGTTTACTGTGGAGGAAGTATTGTAGGAGGACATACAGTGAAGTTAGATACCGGTATTTAAGAAAGCTGATTCATTCTCTGTAGAAATTAGGGCAATGTTGCAGCAGATATTTACAACCTTTATCGTCACAAATACGTATTATTATATTCATGAAATATAAAGAGTACAACGTGGGATTTTGGATTTAAGTAACTTGTTTTCAAGCATTAACATTTGAACGTTCCTTTTTTCCTCTGAAACTGCTGAACCAATTTTGCACAACATCTATGGATGAAGTCGAACAAATATTGTGTAATTCATGGTCCTTTAACTCTTAGGGCTCGAGGGTTTGAGGCTAAAACCATCACAATTTTAGTACCATCTTTAAAAATCTTCTTCACCCCTTGGCATGATTGCAATGAGCTTTGAGCTCTCTTCCAAATTGTGAGAAATCGTGACCATGGTCTTTTGAAAATGCATAATTTTTTCATAAATCGCTTGTTAGCACTAGGTGATAGTTATGAGCAAGAGGACCTATAATTCTTTCAAAATTGTTAAATTAATGGCCCTGTGTCAGAGGTACTGTTTTTGTGATGGGAGGAAGGTTAAGTTAAGATGACAAATTCATCCTTATGTAATGTAGATTTTAAAAAACGTTCATATCGTGAACCATAGGGGATAGGGTGGGGCCACAACGTGGGATCAACATTTTACATAAGAATATACATATGTACTATTAAAATATCTTAAGGAGAACAGCAAAGCCATGATAGTAATTTTTAGCTCAACTGGTCAGAGACCGGAAGAGCTTTTGCGATGGTAATGCGTCTGTCGTCCGTCCGTCTGTCTGTCTGTAAACGACTTCATCCATAGATGTGCAAAATTGGTTCAGCAGTTTCAGAGGAAAAGGGAACGTTCAAATGTTTATGCATGGAAACAGCAGTAAGTTACTTAAATTCAAAACGCTACCCCTCATACAGTTTTGGTCTGATTTGAAAAAAAAAAATCTTGGCACAAAAGTAGACTACACTAAGATACACAAACTAGTGCATTGATTTTGGATTTCGATGAATGGTGTTGCCATGGTTACTAAAAATACAAATATCTGTGAAATTCCTGATTTCAATATAACGACGTACAAGTAGACAACACTTAGGTACATAATTTTAGTGCATCTGTTTTTGATTTCAACGAACAGTAATACCATGGTTACTTTGAATAAAAATTTCTTAGAAATAATATCAAATCGCGACTCTTCTACAGTTTTGGATTGATTTCAATATAAATTGGCACATGAGTAGACTACACTTAGGTTCATAATTCTATTTATTGCTGTCTGCTGCACAGTTTTAAATCCAAGTGTTACTTTTCTATTGTTATACGTACAGACCAGTAGAGTTACAGTCTCATCAGAGACTTCTGGTTATATGGACATAATGGAAGCATCTTCATGTGGTTTGGATTCAGGTTCTAATCATGATCCCAATGGGAAGGGTGTGCCATGGCCACAATGAGGGATCAAAGTTTTTCATAAGAATATATACAGAAGGTAAGTTCAATTTTTCAAGAAAAGCTATGTTTATAGTCATATCCTCATGTAGTGAAAATTCAAATTTGTTCAAATCTTGACTCAGGGAGGAGGGGGCACAATAGGGGATCATTTTTACAAAGTAATATATGTCGGGGGGATCTTTAAAAATCTTTTTTTTTTTTCTTCAAGAACAGCCTCTATTGATATGGAGGCATCTTCAGGTACATTGTAGTATAAAATTCAATCTCCCCTCCAAGTAAACTTTAACTGAACTCGTTTATGCTTTTTTCCTAGCTCAGGTGAGCGATGTGGCACATGACTCTCTTGTTTACGATTTTTAGCTCTTCTGAGCCAAAGGCTCAAAGAGCTAATGCTTTGGCCATTTGTGCGGTGTGCGTAAACTTTTGAGAATATAGGCCATAACTCAAGAACGCCTTGGCCAATTATTGTCAAATTTGTCACAGGGTATCCTTGGCCCAAGGGCTACCATTTATACTAAAATAAGGGTTGGGACCCTTAAACAAAGGGAGATAATCAGGAAAATAAGACCAAGAGAACTTTATATTGGCCTAGAATTGTTAAACTTTGTCAGTTGAGGCATCTTGGGTTTTTGGAGAATGTCAACCAAAAAGTAGGTCACCATGACCTACTTATGGTTTTTTTATAGCTCTATTGAAATATCTTCAGTCCTAACTGGCTAAGAATCATCAAATTTCTCGGTTGATGTATTTTGGGTCTTATAAACTTAGAGGCTTCTAGTCCTAGTGATAGATTGTACAATTGATCAGAAGAGCGATTCAAGGCCGTTGGGTTTCTTGTTGTCCATTGTCATACACAGTGCTCTGTCTGGTAAAATTTTAGCATTTACAGTCCCCTCCCCCCTCACCAACACCCAACCTAAGGGGGGGGGGTTAACCCATCAAAAGTATTCAAAATTGTATTTTTTTAATTGGACATCAAGCAAACTGTTAGCAAGATTTTAATAAGCATTGAGTCCTACTAAAATTATGAAATTCATAAAGGATAGGTGGATCAGATGTAAAGGCACAGCTTTATTAATTAATCATAAACTGAAAATGCATTGATTCATTGACAATCTATATAATGCTCCTAAGTTGAAAGCAAAAGGACTAAGTTCATGACAATGAGGAACAAGTTTTATACCCCTATAATCAAAGATTCTGGGGTACATCTATATAGCTTTTGCCTGTCTGTCTGTCTGCGAAATCTTTTCACAGTGGCCATATCATTTTATTGGGTGAAAGTATGGCCTTCATATTTCACAGACCTGGGTATTCATTGTGACAATACTTTTGTACTGGTACACAAAATTAACCTTTTGAATTGAACTTGGAGTATGACTCAATTTTAAGAAAGTTTCATAACTTGAATCTTGGCCTTACCTTTTGAACAGCTGGTGCAAGGGCTTTCATACTTCACTTGTATATTTACTGTTACAAGACCTTTCAATGGGTATAAATTAAAACATTTGACCTCAACGTCTAGTTTAACCCACTTTTAAAAAACTAACTTTGATCATAACTTTTGAGCTGATAGTAGTACGGCTTTCATACATGTATTTCACAGATTTATTCATTGTGACAAGTCCTTCCTTTGATGTCAACAATTTTGACCTTTGACCTTGACTTTGGAGTTTGACTTGCAATCGGGAAACTTAAACCTTAAGCTGGCATATGGGGTATCAGTATGTTATAACAAACACATTTTTTTTTTCCAAGTCACCCACAAATAAATGCCATTTAATGAATTTTAGATAAGAGAATTACAAGGTAGATATTTGAGGATATAGAGAAAAAAAAAATAAAAAAATCATGGTTATGAATACTAAAAACATAATAATAGTTATTTAGTATTTATATTTATACCCCCCGCAAACGAAGTTTGGGGGGTATATAGGAATCACCTTGTCCGTTTTTTTTGTCTATCCGTCTGTCTGTCTGTCTGTCCGGTCCATATCTTTCTTACAGAGGGACATTAGTATCTACTACTCCACACTTAGATTGGTCATGACCTAAGGGTGTGTCATGACCTTGACCCAAGGTCATTTGGGGAAGTTCAAGGTCACTGGAAGAAAAATTTCATAATTCATGTTTGATACATATCTTTTATTGATAATCTTGGTAGGTTTTCATTTCACACAAAGATTGCCCATGACCCAAGGGTGTGTCATGATCTTGACCTTAGGTCATTTGGGGAAGTTCAAGATCATTGGAAGAAAAATTTCATAATTCATCTCCAGTCCATATCTTTCTTATGGATAATCTTAGAAGCTTTTTATTTCACACAAAGATTGTCCATGACCCAATGGTGTGTCATGACTTTGACCCAAGGTCATTTTGGGAAGTTCAAGGTCACTGGAAGAAAAATTTCATAATTCGTGTCCGGTCCATATCTTTCTTATGGATAAACTTGGTAGGTTCTCATTTCACACAAAGATTGCCCATGACCCAAGGGTGTGTCTTGACGTTGGCCCAAGGTCATTTAGGTGAAGTTTAAGGTCACTGGAAGAAAATTTCATAATTTGTGTCAGGTCCATATCTTTCTTATGGATAAACTTGGTAGGTTCTCATTTCACACAAAGATTGCCCATGACCTAAGGGTGTGTCATGACCTTGACCCAAGGTTATTTGGAGAAGTTCAAGGTCACTGGTAGAAAAATTTCATAATTCGTGTTTGATACATATCTTTATTATGGAAAAACTTACTTCTGAAAAACCCAGCGGGGGGTATTTTGTTCCGTTTGGACAGTTCTAGTTAAGTTCTACAGGGAATTAACCAGGATTAATGTGTGGATAATAATAATGTTCAGGGGGAAAAATGGGTTTTCCCTTATTCCATGCATTTAACATATTCTTTTTCTTTACAGATAAAAGAGAACTGGAGAAGAATGAATTGATGTTAACATATTTAACATTAAATTTGGCTTAAATCTATATATGTCTTTTGTTGTGATTGCTTCAAGAGCAATTAGGTTCAGGAAATTTAATGTGAGGGATAACCAGAAAGTGGATCATTCAACAGATGAAAAGAAAATAAGCCTTTGAGAGAAATTATGTCAAATGCATGAATTGAATATTTAAATTGCACGTAATTTTTGTTTCACCGTTTACAATATGTGAAAAAAAATGTTCAAAACATGTGTTTAACCAAGGTTTGACACATTTTGTATGGTATTTATACATTTACAATATGAGCAGTGAAAATAATAAACCCATTAAACATGTTATGAGAAACATATGTTACACACATGTTGCACGTATGTTATTCATATGTGAAACGTTTGAGTAACGTACGTGTGCAAAATGTGTAACGTATGGTAGGCAAAACGTATGTTTAACATACGTGACACGCATGCTATTCACATGTGTGAAAACGTACATATAACGTACGTGGTGCTTTTTTCATGGAAAACGTACGTGAAGTCACGTACGTGTCACATACGTTTAACGTACGTGGCACAATTAGCTGTGTATTTACCTGCTCTATAATTAATCAAATTTAATTAAAACACACAAACAATCAATTTATTAAGTATTACTTTAAATTAAAAATATTAATTTAATCTTTATATTATGTGTTCAGCTAATTAAAAGACAAGTATGTGAATAAACAGTTGTGAAAAAATTTTATTGATTGTTTGTGTGTTTTTATTCCAATTTAATTAATTATATAGTAGGTTAGGTAATAAAACACTTATTCAATGACTACTTGGTGAAACAGTCAAAATGTTGTCCCTCGGTAGTGGGGGAGACCTGGAAAACTGTTGGCCTCGGCCTTCGGCCTCGGCAAACTTTTACCCGGGTCTCCCCCACTACCTCGGGACAACATTTTGACTGTTTACCTCGTAGTCATTAAATAAGTTTATATTTACAATAATTGTCACATAGGTAACATTAAAAGATGATTATTGATGAAAATTGGCTTTAAAAAATATACCTCAGAATGTCATTCATATGGTTCTAGAGGCTGACAATAATGAATATTATGAATTTTCACAAAAATATTATACTTGACCTTTAATTGTCCCTAAATTTTACAGATGGTGTTTTACACAGCATACGTTTTTGTCATTTCTTATGCAATGCTACATGAACTTGAAGATGCAACTCAGACTAAGGAACATACCGTTTAAAATAAGGTTAGCATAATATCAAATATGACTTAAATTTTAAAGCATCCAATGTATTTAACATAAAAAACTGGGGAAAGTTTCATATTAAACGGCGACGTTATATTTCTTTTAAATGGAAATTTTAGCATAAAAACAATTGATGTGGACAAACAGAACAAATTAAGAATACAGTCTCAGCAAAAACAAAATAATGAGCACATTTTTCTCTGAAATTGGTGAATTGAAAAAGTTTCAATGCAACCTTAACAACAAAAATCTTCCATTCATATGTCGAATCGATGAATTCCAGTGACATTGAAAGAAAAGAAACCACAAATTCTGACATATCGGTTTCATATTTTGATATTTACTAGAAAAAAAATAATAGTCGGAAGGATATGGAGATAACGAACAGTATTCGATATCAAAGTCCATAAAACAATACAAAATAGGAGCAGAGCATAAAGGGAGCTGTAGCTCCGAAACATCATAGGTGGGATCAGGTGCCATGGTGGAGTGAGCATCCCTTGCTGACCGGTCAAACCCCCCGTGTGCTCCTCAAAATGATCGTGAAATAACGGATAATATTCATGAAAATCTTAATGGCTTAAATTTTAAATGACATTTTTAAGTTCAACTGAACAAAATGCAGATATGATTGATCATATCAGAACAGCAAAAATGTTCCTATACAAAATACTACCGACTATTAAGACCCTCTGTAAACACATATACTATTGTGTGTATAAGTATCAGGATCCTATAAATAATTAGGATGTGTGCATAATGTCTAATGAAATTGTTGGTTTTAATTTTTAAAAAGTAATATGCATCAAAACAAAGAAAATTTGTGAAAGGAAAGGCAAACACCTTATTTTCTATGATGTATATATTGCAGAATGATTCTACTTACCACTCCTACGGATGCCTATAATCTAAACTTATTTATATATGTAGTGATCAAATTTATGAATCCTCGAAAACTTCCTTATATAAACCTAATAGTGCGTGGATCAAATCAAAATATCATTTATATTGGAAACTGTCTGTATATTGAACACCGAAGCCTATCTATTGATATTTATCTCTACTCATCTTTTTCTAACACCTTGTTGTAAAAAAGTATATATATAAATGTGAACATCCATTAATTTCTAATTTAAGTGTTTTGAACAGTTGGCAAGCAATGTCTTGTATGTATAACATCAACAATCCTTCCCTATAATCAAACACTTCAACAAAGTTCAAGCTACAGTTTGAAAGCTGAAGCCTCGTTTCTTGTTTTGATAGCTGAAGCCTCGTTTCCTGTTTTGATAGCTGAAGCCTCGTTTCCTGTTTTGATAGCTGAAGCCTCGTTTCCTGTTTTTAGCTGAAGGGTGTGAGGAGATCCTGATACCAAAGGAAATTATTTTATTTGTTTTCTGTTGGATTATAATAAGTTTAATAATACAGAATTTTTTTTCTCGCCTCTCCTAATATAATATTATCTTTATGCTCTTATATTCTTCTTAATCTATTTTTTCAAATATTTATATCTGTCTCTGTGAGTATTCACTTCTAACTAGTATAAATGTACATTTATAAATGACAGATAATACAAACTTCTACTTTTCAAATGTGCACCTGAACTCACCATTCACTAAAATTTAAAATACAATTAACAGCAGTAACAGTTTTTAAACGTTCCCATTGCTTTGGTTTAATACGGATTCGTATATTTTTCTTCAAAAAAGAATAATCACATTTAGACTGATGACAGACTTCCTGATACGAGTTTTACATTATAAAAATATTTTACATGAATGGATACATTGTATGAATTGTGCAGAATGTCTCTCAATACTAACGAAAGGACGATAACTCATCATGGTCTACAGTATATACCTATTTATATGAAGAGGACATGCAATGGTTAAAGTTGAACACGACTTGTAAATTTTCGATATCATTATCTACGACATTTCAACACTAGGATACAGTGCTGCTATCCTATAAGTTGACAATTCTATCCTATCCTATCGTGAATCCTGCATCCACAATCCTATCCTGTGATTTCAGTCTAATCCTATCCTATCCTATCCTGCAACTCTCAGTTTTTTAATATTTAGGAATGAAATTGACAAAACTAAAAAAAAAGAAGGAATTACCAGAAAATAAAATAAAATCAGATATAGTTATGGTATTCATTTAAATATTATATATTTAAATGGAGAAAAATAATCGAGATCGGCATTCCATAATTCCCGACTAACCGTTCCGCACAAATTAAATTTACGATTATCATAACCATGTTGAAAAATAATGTTAACAAACAGATCGTAATTACACGTGGACAAATACTGATTTTGCAAACATATGAAATGAAATTGGCCTATCAGAAGAATTAAAGAAAAATATACTTAGTGTTTTAAATTTCCTACTTACATTGATCGTGAGACCCGGCCGGGATCGCGACTTGCGTCCAACGTGTAATATTTAATTATTTTTAAAAATTATATGCCTATATAGTAATTATGTTTAAGTATATGTTTCATGTAAAATTTATTTTTTTCCTAAAACTAATCACCATGAAAATAACATGCATGTACATGTATAGATCTAGTCTAACTGTACCTGTGTAACAGGTTTTTCTGTATGCAATCCTGAAGAAGAAGATATGACTAGACCAAACAGACTAGTCAAATGTAGATCTAGAATATCTTGACTTTCACATATCAAACATTTTAAATGTGAAATTGTCTTATAATATCAATATTAATTGTATGATTTTTTAATTTAAATTCAGTAATTTATTCTTTTTTTTTAATTTCAGTTCATCATAATTATATAATTGCATGTGATATTTTTCAAACATGCAAAATATATAGTTGCTAATTCAAGATAATCTAATTGATATTTTTTTCATTTCACTTCAGTTTCTCCTCAGTTTATGGTCAGCTCAACACCGTACAAATGTATTTCAATTTTCAATTTTTTTTATGTGTGAAAATTTAATAATTTATGTTTAATAGAATATTTTTTCTAAATTTGATATTGGTTGACAGATTTACATTAATAAATATTGTAGTGAGGTCACACATGTTTCCAAGATCTTATAAAACATGCGTGGAAATTCAGAATTCACATTTTAAACATGTATAACTCATTCTTAAGTAAAAACAAGTTTATATTTGACCTTTGATCTTGAATGTTAATCAGTGTCAGATTGAGAAATATTAAAATGCTCCACAGGTTCCTTAGATCTTACAAAACATGCATAAGAATTCCTAGTACTTACAGCATTTATAACACATTCTTGAGTAAACTTTGTATTTGACCTTAACATTTTATATTAAAATTTTCAGTGTTTAAATGAGGAAAAATACTTTATCAAGTTCACAATATTTTTATTCAAAGTGATTCCTCAACAATGTTTAACAATTGATTGAATTGAATATTCCATTACCATGAGACAGCCATTAAAAGTATCCATGTACATCATTTATGAATTTCAATTCTAAGATCACAGATACATGCACATGAACTTTGTTTAAATTAAAGTTTATCAATGTTTTTATTACACTTGTATAATGTTTCACATGCATATAATTTGGCTTTCTTAACCGTCGCTCAAATTGAAATTCAAATGTCAGAGTTATTGTCAGAGAGATGGTCATAAACCGAACAGTTCTTCAAATGTCAACAATGCACAGAAAACACACTAATCTCCTTAATAAAAACACCATGATTTCAGACTTAGGACTCCGTGACACTGGTTTGAACATCTTTCATCATTTACTCAACAGCATATGGCATGAACTGCATTCTGTACAGCTGTAAATGTCCAGGGTTTCCTGAAAAAAAAACAACATAAAATGAAATTATAGACATGTTGATTGTAAATTTTGTCATACACATTTCATACACATTTAACATGTTTAAAATGTTTTTGATTGTGACTATCTTTCATATTTCATGTACAATTTCACCTTTTTTTCTCATAAAAGTAATGCATATAGAAATCATGAAAAATAAAATCTTATACTGCAACCTCAGTCATATAAAAGAAAAAAAAATTATTCAACATAATTTACTCGTAGATTAGGCCATAATAAAAATATTCCTAGTTTCTCATCCCCGCCCGCCCCGATTTTTTACACCCGCCTCGATTTTTTTCATTTCTGTTTTTCTTCGTTTAATTCGGATCGGGATCGGTATTAATCTACCATTCTACTTTCGTTTTAAATCCCGCGAAAGTCGACACGATTTTGACAGCTGAAAAGATGGTTATTGGTGTAATACATGCGTCTGTATTTTAAACAAGGGTCATTGGTTGAAAAAGATTGGTAATGATGTGAAGTAAGAGATAATTGAACCTTTACTATGACTTTTGTTCGGGTTTTGTAGGAAAAATTACACCGATTGATCAGGTCAATAAAAAATCCGCAAAAGAAAAAAATTGAAAAAATATAAGATAAAAGCCGCCCGCCCGCCTCGATTTTTGAAAAAATTCGGATGAGAATCTAGCAATATATTTATTATGGCCTTATAATTCATTTTACCTTGTCAACTTGCTAACAAGTATGAATACATTTGTTTTAGTGACTTTTCTCTATTTCTGCTTGTATTTATCTATTTATTAATGTTTTTTTATGTTTTTTTTTTTTGGTCTTGAAATTTAAATATGAAAATCTATGATACTATAACATGATGACCAGAAAAATTCAACATTTCTTTTAGTTTTACTCTCAATATTTTTGAAAGAAGAAAATCACTTGTTCCGAGTAACTGCAGACATGTCACGTCAACTCAGATAATGATGTTTATGTATTTTAATGACCATGTAAAAATACATGATAAAAATAAAATCATACATACTTTTTAGATTGAAATCCCTGTACTGCGATGACACATGAGTGCAGACAATCCATTTTCTGTAATTATTAAAATGACAAGATTTACTTATGTTTCATAACTCACAATACATCAAACATACATGTACAATATGTAAGTGCACTGCTTAGTGAGCTCCTCAAACATTTAAGCAGAAGCATTCATTTATTATTAATTACACAGAAATAAAAGAAAAAAAACAAGTACAGTGTATTTTTTGACCTTATAAGGGAAATGATAAGAGTAACAACCTGATTTAGGCATAATACATATGATTGTTTTAGTCTTAGAGCTCATTGATATCTGATTGAATCATATGACAGAGTATTTGTAAATTTTACCCCCCCCCCCCCCACTTCTGTCTTCACTACTTCTTTTTCCCGCACCCGATTTTTGTTTATATTAATAAATAGAATAAAATGTTTATATTTTAAGACATGAGAACACTGTTTAAAGGGATAAATATGTATAAAAATGCACACATACTGTGCACAGTGTGAAGTATACTTACATGATATCGCACATCATCTATTCAAGTTCGCTGCTGACGGTTCCTGTGGAATTATCCAAACAAACATAGCATATTTAACAGAAAAACATGTTTATACACTTTTACACAAGTAAGTATCGGTTAAATCATCCAAACAAGCTGAAGAAATACAGTCTTTCGATGCCTGGGCTCTTCATTGTTTACATTCCCAAATCTTCCGGTGATCGTTCACGGTTAAACGCAGTGTTACTCGATGTTTATAATGTAATATATGTGTTTAGAGAAAAGAATGTTTTATTTTCTTTTGAAAAAATTATAAATCTTTCTTTAGTAAACAATTTATACCGTATTTCGTTTTTGTAATTTATTCTGAAATATGAATTAACCTCTGCTCGAATCTGATTGGCTGTAGGATACAGGATAGGATAGGATAGGATAGAATTGGATTAACTTTTATATGTTTCTATCGTGAATCCTCAATCCTGAATCCTATCCGATCCTATCCCATGTCAACTTGTGGGATAGCAGCACTGTATACATAGACATAGTTTTCTCATAGTAAAATATTAATTCATACAAAACGAAACGGCATATGCTATATCATCTACCTTTAAAATAGTTTTTAAATTATCAAATGAAACCTATCGCCAGAAATTTGCTCATTAGAATCCTTTTTTTCTAAATGACCGTGTTTTAATTAGAAAATCCATGAAAATTATAAAAAAAAAAAAAACGAATAATTTTCCTTTTCAACTTGCTCTCATCTCTTTTTATCTTAGCATATATTTGCTTTTGGTGCAATAAAGCGTGGCTTGTTTGAAGATACGAGGACCAGTAATGAATGTAAATATGTATTTGAACATGCTGTGCAGACATTTTTCAACCATTTAACAAAAGTAGGTTGCATGACTCAGTCCTCAAGAGTTCCCTGAATCACAATGAGTCAGTTAACGAATAAGAATCAGATAACTATTTCAGTTTCATGACAATAAAAAATTAGTACATTGCATATGTTCCATACTTCAGTGTGCAAAAAAAGAATTCAATGACTACTTTATTAACACAAGACTATAATTCATGATACATTCAAATTTACAGTTTGAAAAAAAAAATTATACCAATTGGAAGTGTTTATACCAAATGAGAAATACGAGTAAAATTAATAATGAAATATAGAAAAGCATTTTGTTACATTGCATACAGAGGTTCCTTGTCTGGTCAGACTTAAGCTTGCTGGAGGTAACCTCAAGGTACATGTGCTACCCTCATGTGTTGCAAACAAGATTTGTTAACGTTTTACATCAAATCACTATACTGTTTTCAAGTACCAACAGCCAGTATAAGGGTAGCTAGGGAATCTAGTGCGACTTGACATAAATTTAATTATGTGTTGTTTGTTCACTGCTGCAAATGAAGACGTAAAAGGTGAAGGCGTGTACCGAAGACATACTTGCGCATCTGAGATTTTTCCCGACGCTCCACCAGATTTAGTTTCAACAAGTCAACAACAATATTAAAATCATTGTTGACAATACATCGACAGTTCAACATAATCTGCAAATATTAAAAGAAAATGTTTACAATATAATCATTTTAGTTTTTAAATTAATGAAATAAACATTTTTATAAATGATAGTATACAAGAAGATGTAACTAAACAAATTACTTGATATTGATCTGATTGAATTATTTAATTTAAATTCTTATTTTTTTACGAGTATTTATTGGGTATATTTGATGCAAACATTTCTATTAAATAAACATACTATGCATGTTTTAGATTTTGTGAGGTTTGACTACAGCATGCTCCTCTTTCTTTACCTGAAAATAAATAAGCCGCCATTTGGCTTTACGTTCTTTTGTGGATGCTTAGTGTCTTCTTTAATGTTTATTAATGTGAAAAATTGCTATACACAACATACAATTACTTTTAACTTTCACTTTCATAAAATTAGAGATAAGGTAAAAGATTTCCAAATTAATAAGATCGTCATAATGTTAAGTTTTTCAGTGGTTATACAAAGTGGCATAACGGTAAAATGGTCATAATCATATGTTTTTTTTATTTAACAAAGTGGCATAGAGACAAACTCTAGCTTTTAAAATTTGGTATTTTTACCTTCTCTCAGCCAAAGCTTGTCTTCGTGTACTCGATGTTTATAACTTTTCAGTATGTTGGCAATATGTTGGGTCAGGAATATAAATGATAAATATTACAATAAGATCCATATAAAGTTATCTGTTCACAGACATCATTTTTGTGTATAATTCTGTATTTTTGATACAAATATTCTTATTAAATAAACGTAGTATGTATGTTTTGGATTTTGTGATGATTGACTACAGCATGCTACTTTTTTTTACCTTAAAATAAAAAAGCCGCCATTTGGCTATATCTGCTTTTGTGGATGCTTAGTGTTTTTTTTTTTTTATTTTCATTAATGTGAAGAATTGCTATACACAACAGACAATTACTCCTAACTTATACTTTCATAAAATTAGAAATAAGGTAAAAAAAATTCCAAATTAATACGTTAGTCATTTTCTTTTCAGTAGTTTTACAAAGTTGCATAATGACTAACGATAAAATTTGGTATTATACCTTCCCTCAGCCAAAGCTCCAGGTTTTCAACTTTTCAGTTTGTAATCAATATGTTGGGTCTGGAATCACCACTTCTGCTTCTTTAGGGTTGACAGCCGTCTAGCAGCAGTGGTTTACTTCAACTTTAACCAAAGGTTTGATGTTTTCACTTTATTTAATTCTACAGTTCCTACTCAATTGCTAAATACTCTTTGACACTGATAGATTTAGGTAATGAATGTTTCTTAACCTTTTTCAAAATGACAAAAAATGTTTTTGCACAAAGAACAAAAGTCAGAAAGTACAATATACGGCCTGTGAATTTCGTAAAAAATAAATCATCGTTTACATTAAAACTATTTGTGGTTTCCCTATCTACTCGACTTCATCGATGCAGGGATGGGTAGTTTTAGTCAAACCGGATGTTGGCTTTTGCATCGTAACGGCTAAAACCTACAAAGGTTTTGAGCTTTCCGGAATTTTTAACCGATTTTACAAATTCATTTCAAAATTTCAAGTGGGGCGCATTCTTCTCGGAAAAAAAATCAAGTGTAAAATCAAAGATTGGTATCTTATGCATATTTCTGAACAAGTTTTTTTCTCCGAGAGGAATGCGCCCCATGTTTAAAATTCATATTTATGAATGTCGTTTGGTCAGCTGACTCATGCAGAAAGCAAAGTTACCTTATATAATTTCTTGTTATGAAAAATATAACATTGCAAGGATTTTATCTATCGTAAGAAATGTTACTGTACATTATAAAAACAGAAATGTAAATCTTATAAATTAGTCTAAATACACTATTTAACAGTTATACGTGGTAAATATTGTAGGGTAAACAGCTTTTTAATAGCCTATTAGCTCAAATAAAAACATTTTTTTTTAAATTGGAGAAATGTATTTGCACTTTTCGTATTTGCATGTCTGTTCTGGAGCATTTTTTTAACATAAGCCCTCTACAGCAGCCAGGTTATAACCATAATATGCCTATTAACTATTTTTTTTCAACATTTGACAAGCCGTCAAACTACAGGTAACTCTCGAAACCTCGAAGTCCGCGGGACCGAGGAAAAACTTCGAGAGATCAAGAGTTCGAGTTTTCAAGAATCTGGATTTTTCCGGGTTTGTTTGACAGGTTTTAAAATTAGTAATACCGGATGTGTTGATTTTCATGCAGTTCTTACCTTTTACATGTGGTTTTTACAAAACAACGATATGTTTTCGTATTTTAAGTGAATATTTATTTAACTGAGTAAAGGAAAAAATGGACATCGTCAGTTCGTGTTCCTAATTTTTTTTTTATCATACGGATATCATTCTACTCATTCGTTATATGAAAACGGCATAGACCAGCGTTGCGTGGTACATAGCATTGTGACTTTTACAAACATGTGCATTGAACGAAATTCTGTATGTACATTGTATTTGTCGAAAAAATCGTCATATTGACAGCAAGGCTGTTTCTGAATTTTCATATTTCGTTAAACTTTGAAACTGATTCAAAATAAAACTTTAATTCATTAATTGTTTCGTTTCGTAATCTGCATTTACAATTTCTCAGCGAAACTACGTTTCTGAATTATCGTAATAAAGACGATGATAATTATTTTGATAGCATATAGGCACCATAAGATTAATTATAAATCAATTGTCACCTTGAAGAATAAGTGTCACCTGAATAAACATCCCGTTTCACGAGACCCGCGTCTTTTGCCTGGGGTCATTAAATGTCCAGGTAAGGTTGCCAATTATGTAGCTTTGTATATACATAGCCACTTCGAGGTATCAAGGGTGAATTTCAATAGAATACGAACAGCCGGACTGCAATTTTACTTCGAGAAATCAAGGGTTTCGAGAGATCAAGAGTTCGAGAAATCAAGAGTAAATTTACTTAGTTATATAGGGAAACAAATCGGTACCGGAGACTCACTTCGAGCGATCAAGAGCTTCGAGAGATCGAAGTTCGAGCCATCAAGAGTTACCTGTATTCTAACGTTAGCTCTTGACGTCACAATGTGCAGAAAATGACGTCAAAGTCGCGGACTCACAATTTTTCCTAGTGTTCAGATAAAATATAGTTAGCTGCTCCAAATAAAAAAAATCAATTGTTGAGAAATAAAATGCAGAAAATTAAAAAAAAAAACAAAAACAT
>NW_026921072.1:0-18134 GCF_032062105.1 Saccostrea cuccullata
ATTTGTTCATACAAAGGGATATAAGATTTTCCAGGTTTCCTCTTTACTCAGATTAGATTGTGTTCAACTAATATATCCAACATATAAGATACTCATCCAAGTTACACAAAGGTAAATAAATGACATTATTAAGGTTTTAGTCTAAAGGTCAAAGTGACGAGGACATCTGCTAAATTTAATAGTTTGGATAATATTCATCAAACTTCATGGATAGCTTAATTAAACAAACTTCATAAATTTTGATTTTCAGGTCAAAGATCAGCACAATTTTTGCTATACCATTGTTGTCCATGAATATCTTAACACTTCTATTGATTTTTCAGGTTAAAGATCAATGTATTCCTGCTACAGTAAAAACTTCATTATAAGGATCTCATAGTGATATTTTTTATTTGTAAGGAATTGGGTATAAAATCTCCCACTCTTTCTATAATATGTCACTGAATGTGCTCCTTCATTTTAGAGAGTTTTACAAGCAAATCATATACTGACTTTCAATCCTTCAAAACACATATGTGTATATTAAAAAAAATCTTGAGATTCATTTTGTAAGTCTTTCTTTTATGACTAATTTAGTAATTCAAACTTTCATATTTGTAAAACCTACAGTGCTTTCAATCTTTACTAAATGGGTCAAAAAAACTTTCAATCTTGAACTGAGTATTTTAATATCTATTTTGTAAGTCTTTTCTTTTATGTCATTATCCTTGTTTTGATGATTAATTCCAAATTGTTAGGCTATTGTATCAAAATTTAATGTATTCAAACTTTTCATATTTGTAAAACCAAAGTGTTGAAGTACAGTGTTTGTGTAATCTTCTTAATGTTTATCAAAAAATTACTGCTTTTAATACAGTCAAATATAATTTGTGATGATCAAAATTTCCAAATTGCCAGACCTGCATTTACATATTTAAAGTTTCAGTATCATACACTTTGAATATCCATAAACATAAAAACCAATTTGATGTGCACTAAGTTAAATGTTGACAGCACCATACTTATGTCCAAGTCACTATCCATGATTTATTTATGATCTAATTCCTTTCATACCATAACTCTGTTAATATATTGGATGTAAGGCATTGCCATAAGATAATTTAAACTCATGGAATTCCTAACCATGCAATTAAAAGTTGAAGCATTAAATCTCTGTAATAAGGGATGATAAAGACAAAAGACATATTTTACATTTCCATTATTTTTACTATATTAATTTAAGAAAAAGATATAATTAATATGTATTACTTTTCGTGGTATCTACACTAAATTTGTAAAATATATATCAACATTAATAGACTTGTATTAACAAACCCTAATTTTTTTTCTTTATAACTCATGAAATTTCATGTAGATAGTGGCTATGATGTGTAAATAATCTTTAGGGAAAAAAGAAAAGGACATAGTTACATTTCCAACACCCCAAGTAGTTGAAGGGGGTAATTTTGTAAAACCTGAATAAAGGTTCCAAAAATTTTGAAAACATATATGGAAAATTGCTTTTTTTTTTCACTTTTATCATCTCCAATTCATCAAGTGATATTATTTTTAAGGAATTTAATATTTGTAAATTTTAACTTTGAAATTTATGTTTTAATAAAAACAAAAGGATATTAAAGTTAAACCTTTCAAACACCCAAAAAATATTCGTTTAATGCAATAATTATTATTCAAAGTAAATTTTGTAATGTTTGATTAGTAAAACGTAGTGATTACTTTGTCCGAATTATCACTATTAGCTTAAACTTGGCACCGACCCCACCCTTCCCCCTTAAACTTGTTGGGTGTGAAGGTTTAAAACCATTATATCATAAAATTTCAAATTTATAAGGTTATACATTTCTTAAATGTTTTTTTTTCTTTGGCTATCAACCATACAATTTACCATAAAAACTTAAGAAATATGATAACCTTATAAATTTTGATTTTTATATATATTTAAATGAGGAACATTTGAAGAACCCCCTTTTTTTTTTTTTTATTCATGAAATTGCATGTAGATAGTGGCTATGATGTGTAAATAATCTTTATGAAAAAACAAAAGGATGGTGTAAAGTTAGCCTCACCCAACACCCAAGCAAGAGGGGAAGGGGGTTGAACCCTTTTTGTCCAGGAAACCTGAATTTTAAAGGTTTTAAAAAAATCATAAAATTATATCAAATTTATAAGGTTAATATTTCTTAAGTTTTGTTTTTATTTAACTTTCAAATTTTCTTTTTAATACAAATGTTCCTCAATTTAATGTGGATATATATTTTTTTACTTGGAAATGTATATGTCTTTTGTCTTTAAATTACAGAGAAAAAAAAACTTAAGGTGATAAAATGTTCTTAAATTTGATAATTTTTGGGGACTTTTTTTTTGTTTATTTTTTGATAATATATTACACCATCCTTTTGTTTCCATGGAAGATTAATAATTTAGTTCATACCCCTATCCCCTCAAAATTTTCCTTTTGTTGAGTTATAAACTTTTTCCCATGTTCACTTCAAATGTTCAATTTAATGTGGATATATACACAAAATGATTTTGTACCATGGACAAATGAAAATATATTATATTGGAAATTTCATGTTATATGTAAAAAGAAAATTTTTTGATATATAGTTTTAAATTTATTACTACTTGGGTGTTGTATATGTCTGTAACTTTATTACAGAGATTCTTCAAAATTGCATGAGGAATTCCATGAGTATTAACTTATGGTAAGAAGCCTTTATGGTCTTTTAACAAGTTATGGTCAGAGATCAAAGCCAATGGTTTTTAACAATGTATGGTTGATAGCCAATGCTGAATCAATATATTGATATTTATGGATATTCAAGAGTGTATGATATTGAAACTTTAAATATGTATAGGTCAGGCAATTTGGAAATTTTGATCATCACAAATTATATTTGACTGTATTAAAAGCAGTAATTTTTTGATAAACATTAAGAAGATTACACAAACACTGTACTTCAACACTTTGGTTTTACAAATATGAAAAGTTTGAATTACTAAGGATTAATCGTAATGACATAAAAGACAAGACTTACAAAATAGATATTAAAATACTCAGTCCTCAAGATTGAAAGTTTTTTAAAGATTGAAAGCCCGAAGTCTGAAAGCCTAAAAGTCTGAAAGTCTGAATCTCAAGATTTAATATACACATTGTGTTTTGAAGGATTGAAAGTCAGTATATGATTTGCTTGTAAAACTCTCTAAAATGAAGGAGCACATTCAGTGACATATTATAGAAAGAGTGGGAGATTTTATACCCAATTCCTTACAAATAAAAAATATCACTATGAGATCCTTATAATGAAGTTTTTACTGTAGCAGGAATACATTGATCTTTAACCTGAAAAATCAATAGAAGTGTTAAGATATTCATGGACAACAATGGTATAGCAAAAAAAAAAATAAAAAAAAAATTGTGCTGATCTTTGACCTGAAAATCAAAATTTATGAAGTTTGTTTAATTAAGCTATCCATGAAGTTTGATGAATATTATCCAAACTATTAAATTTAGCAGATGTCCTCGTCACTTTGACCTTTAGACTAAAAACCTTAATAATGTCATTTATTTACCTTTGTGTAACTTGGATGAGTATCTTATATGTTGGATATATTAGTTGAACACAATCTAATCTGAGTAAAGAGGAAACCTGGAAAATCTTATATCCCTTTGTATGAACAAATTCATTGTTGTCATGCAGTTATCTTAACCAAAATATCAGAACAATCTGATGATTCTTAAATCAAGTTCTCACTATACTAGTCAGAAACCATTAGTCTACCTGTTAAACACAAAAATATGAATGTCAACTCAACAAAAAAGCAAGTAAGGTTCCTTTTCTTCAAAGAGTATATTTTATGCCTATAAAGAAAAATATATGTCCTCCATTTTGACTGTTTGGATAAAGAACTGTTTAAATAATTGAATCAATGTAATATCATTCTAAATGTCATAGTATCCATCATTCATAATATGTACAAGTTGCTATCCTAATAGATGAATCCACATTTTGTTTTTATTTCACATCACTTGGCGGCCATATTTGAGGGAAACTCAAAATTCTCTGTTCATGTAATTTTCAATTACATTTGACATAACTCATTTGCTTCTTGTATTTTGATTGCCCAAATCAGAGCTATTCATACATAGAAAGAGAACAAAAATGAATACAGTGAATTTATTGCAATAATACCTACATGTTTGATACATAAAGAGAAATATTTTTTTCATTCCTTTTTGACCTTTGGATTGACCCTGAATAGAGATACCATTTACTTTTTGGCAAGTGTAAACTATATACTGCATGACTAAACATGGTTTGTATATTGAAATATGAAATGGTTTCTTTAATGCTTAAATCAAAATACTCCTACTGTCCTAGTGAGAATTATGCTCAATCAACTTTGTGAAATATTCCCAACTTCCAATGCTTCTTATTTACATTTAAAAAAACTGACTCAAATAAAATTGTTTGTTTTCTCATTTATTTTACAAGAAATAACATGCTGACAGTGAATCTAATCATTTTTTTAAACTGGTTAAAGTAATGTTTACAATTGTCTTAAAATGCTCAAATACAAGTTTATTTCATACACAAATACCTTAAATGTATAGACTAAATGTACTTATAGATTCAATATATAGATTAACCCCTTATAAATAGTAAAAACCATTTCTTAAACCTGATTTTCTTGCCTATTCTCTCATGCATTACCTAATTTGAGTATTCTCAAATTATTGATTACATGAACAAACAAATTTAACACAAAACCACAATATATGCTGAATGCCCTGAAATGAAATGGTTACATATGTAAGATGTGTAACACATCATGTACAACTTTTAAGTCTACAAAATTTTAAGTTAACCATATTATACAATAAGACTACTTTTTTCAAAGTTATGAGAAATTCTCCACAAAAAAAAAATGTATTTATGCAAAAGATAAATGTTAGGGTACAATTTTAAAATACATTTTACATGAATCACATAAAGAACATATCAAATCATTTCTTTGTGATTGTTTTCCATTGGAACATCTGTGAACAAACATTCTGTTTTGTCTTGTTTTTTGATACATAAAAAGCGTCCAAAAATCATTTGGAATTGTTGTGTTAAACCCTGATACTCAGAATTTTAAGAGTTTCTGATGTGTGCCCTACTTAGAAATGTTTACAATGTAACAAAGATGAAACTCATAATTGATTTAATCAGCAATTATAAAGTCATCAGGTTTACACATGCTTTTCTAACACATCATGTACATTTTTTTTCTACTAGTATGTCTTTGTTCACAAAAAATTGAAATCAACAGTACTTAGCATTCCATATTAAGAAATATGAACCCTAGCTATTAAAAATCTAAAAGTATATTTGTGCATCAATGCATTATGTTTAACAAAACAATCTCTTTCACTGTGATGAAAATTGTCTTCTTCATATAACATGCAGATGAAGAACTTCTTTGGATGATGTCATTTTCACATGTAGAAAAGAAACTAATTCAACTAAAACTAAAAGACAGTCATTAAAATTTTAAGGACATTAAAGGATGATATCAAGACCGAAGTCCAGGAATTGATAAAATTCTACAATTATCATCCAAAGATGTATATGTTTGGATTTATTTTTTAATTCACAAGCAAATGATATGCTGCCATTTAATCTTTCAAACTTAAAAAAAAAATTCTATACTTTTGAATTAAAAATTTCAAAATCTAGAGGAGTCTTCCCAATACCTATCTACATGTATTTATGACTGAAGGTATGTAAATCACCAGAGTTGCTGTACTGCACCATTTGAATAAAAGTCATATCCACATTCTTGACTTTTTTCCCTAAACCTTATTTCAAAACATAAATTATTCCAACCAGTCTTTATCTACGCAGTGATAATAAAATTTTTACAGAATTCTAAGGTATTACATAGTAATAGTCTTTAAACATCCTTGAACATAGTGCATATGATTTACATTTCAATTCTTTCCAAAGAATATGCTATGTCACCCAATAGAGCTGATATAAAGTCTTTAGGTTATCACAAAATGTTAAAGTTACAACAACTAAATTTTACCCAGGAGAAAATGATCCAAAAATCTATAGAAAATCTCCGAATCTTTCTTTACTTATGATGTGAATTTTGCAGGTTACAAATTATTGTCAAAGGTAGTTATCTCAATAATCTCATGCTTTGACCCTGACAAAGTGTCCTATAAAACTAAGTGTATTACTCTAACCTGTTCTGTGTAGTAAGCATGAAGTCTAATGGTTGATAGAAATATTCAAGATATTATTACATCACAGATCAGGGGACACTTACATCTTTATGGGGGTCCTATTGAGACCTATTAAATTCAAAATAGGACACACACACATACACAAACAAAATGTATTTACAGTTCCAGGAAAGTAATAATTACACCAAAGCTAGCTTTTAAACATCTGTGTAATTTGTTAGGGGTTGTAGAAATAAGATGAAAAATAAAAGGTTTAAATGTATACTTCTCATACATAACAACTGTCTTCAATATGAATTGGTAAAAATAAAAGTCACATTTAGATACTTTGAAGTCTGGGAATTTTTTTTTTAAAAGATGTCATACTATCAGAAAATCACAATATCAATTCTAGGATTTGATTAGACCTCAGTTTGTTATATGACTGCAATTTATCTATTGTTGTGTATGACAGAATATGAAAGATATGAAGGGGAGAGCTTTTGACCTTTTTTTTTTCCTTCATCATAGTTTAAAATATATATTATACCGGTCTTTATCTATGTAGTGAATATAGGATTTTTACAGAAACCCTAGGTATTACATAGTAATAGTCATATAAACACCCTTGAACATTGTACATTTGATTAACATTTCAATCCTTTCCTAAGAATTTGCACCTAATTTTTATAAAGTATATAAGTTATCACACAATGTTAAAGTTATTGCATTACAGGACTCAAATCAGTAATCTCAGTAACTAAACTTTTACCCAGGAGTAAATGATCCAAAAAATCTATAGAAATATCTTATTGATTCTTCATCTGTGTACTTATGATGTGAAGTTTGTAAGTTACAAATTATTGTCAAAGAAGTCATCTCAATAATCTTATGCTTTGACCTTGACAAAGTGTCCTAAACAACAAAGTGTATTCCTACAACCATTCTATATGTAATTAGTATGATGAATATGGTATGATAAAGATATTCAAGATATTATTAAACCACAGATTATGGGACACTTGCATCTTTATTGGGGGTCTTATTGAGACCAATTTTAAATTCAAAATTAAACATGATACATACACAAACAAAATATATTTACAATTCCAGGAAAGTTAAATAATAACATTAAATCCAGCATCTGGATATCTGTGTAGCACAAGATTATGGGAATTTCTTTATTGGGGGGTGAGACAAATTTTAAATTCAAAATTAAACATGATACATACACAAACAAAATATATTTACAATTCCAGGAAAGTTAAATAATAACATTAAAAAATAAAAGTAAAAATTTGAAAAATAAAAGGTTTAAATGTGTAATTCCCATACATAACAACAGTCTTCAATATGAATTGGTAAAAAATAAAAGTCACATTCAGATACTTTGAGGTCCGTGAGAATTAGTTTTTAAAGAGCTCATGCTATCAGAAAATCATA
Organism: Saccostrea cuccullata; assembly: GCF_032062105.1. NCBI lineage: Eukaryota > Metazoa > Mollusca > Bivalvia > Ostreida > Ostreidae > Saccostrea > Saccostrea cuccullata. Next base: position 7,661 of record NW_026921072.1, read on the forward strand.
TTTTCAATACTTGATTTGACTAGATCTCAGTTTGATAAATGATTACACTTTATCCATAGTCAGTGTCTGACAGTGAAAGATACAATCCTGGGTCCTTTCTTTGTCATCCTGTAAACCACAGTCTATGATCGTACTGGTTAAATTTGTTGGAAATCATATTTATCTATGTTCTTCTTAAATCCTCCATCCTCTTAAGTTTGGTTTTCTTGTTTCAGTGTTCCAAGAGAGGATATTCTGTTAGTCTTTGCATAATCTGATAGTCTTTCACCATTCTAAGAGTAGACATAGATCATTTCCATAAGCCCTCACTAGAGAATCCTGAAAAAATAAAAAAAAAATAATGTCTTAGTTGAAAAAAAAAATTGTAATGTAATATAAGCTTGATGGAATTCTAAATATAGACAAAAAGGGTATAAATACAAGTTGTAACATAAGATTTTGACTTTTCATATTAACCATGGGTAACACCTCTAGTAAAGAAAAGAGTAAAGGAATGAGTAAAATTCAGTTTGAAAAGAGAGTTCTTTCAGAGAAAGATGTAGACAGAGGTATACCAGTTAAAATAAAAAAAGATGGCACTATTGAGATCATTTCTCAAGAAGAATATAACCAATTATGTCCAGAAAAGGGTGATCCTAATGTTGTCAGAGATTACATAGAAAGACCCTTGATTGCAGAAGAAGCCAATGAAGAATATAACCATTTATTACCAAAAGAGGGTAAGAATTACTTGGATTACCCTGAAAGACCTTTGACTAGAGAAGAAGTCAAGTTTATAGATGATAAGAGAAAACAGTTGTCAGAAAAAAAAAGATTGTTAAAGACACATGATTTTTAGCCCACAAAACCATTGGAGATACAAGGATTACAAGATACAAGGATTAATGGAGGAAGTCCAAACTGAACTCTTGGAAGACATTAAGGCTCATTATGAGAGTAACTTTCCAGTGTTTGTTTATTACAAAATTATGTATTCTGATAAAAAAAAAAAAAAGTTTTCACTTTCATTTGTTGTGCCTTTGACCATTTAAATTGACCTTATGGTCAAGATTGTGATATATACACTCTGATAATCATCTATGATGTCTCTATGATGTTTACCTCAAAAGATTGAATCAGGGTATTTGTGTTCAAAGAGCTGAAGAAACTATACAGACAGATCTAAGATGTTGGAAGCATACATATTAATGAGGTTAAAGGAGATATAACACTAGATTATTAAAAAGAAAGAACACAAACTCATAGAAATGATATTGAAAGTACCTTTTATGAATAAAGTGTCATGCTCCAAGGTATTATTTTTATAAACAGGAGAAGGTTTACAGCAGTCCCATACACTCATAAGAAGATCTTGGGTAGTAGAAACACCAGGAAATTTTATTTCCACACAATCAGATCATCTTACATCAGTTATAAGGTTACAATCTTTATACATAGTTAAGAGGGTCATTAAGATTTCTTTTCTGGTCATCCTAATGAGCCACATTATAGTATTCTTTCTCTTTGATATAATGTTAATATTAAATGGAAAATTCAGAATTCATCAGCAATTGAAGTCAAAACTTCCTATCTTTACCAATTATGCTATTAAGGAAGCTGGGGTTAACAAATTAGCCATATTTAACTTATTCTATAAATATGTTATCTTCAGCTGTTAACTATCATTTGGCAAAGAAAAATTTCATACATTTTAGTTTTAAAAATTTGATCATGAATTTTTATGCCTTTTCTTCTTCTTCTAAAGGATATCAATAGAGTTTAAACATGACCATGACCACCAAGCCCTCTTTATTTTAAAAAAATCATATATCATTTACTTATCAATTCAAAAATATAAAAATGCATATGTAAATAAATAAATAAATAAATAAAAATTACAATTGTATCTCATTGAAACTTTACCTTCAAGTTTGTGTGTTTCTATGTTGATTGACTAACTGTGTATTTCCAAAGGAAGACCAGCAGCCAGGCTTCACTTCATAGAGAATGGATTATAGATGGTTAAGAACAAACCAATTCTTCCATGTTGAGGACTGTAGAAATAAAACCATTTTGTTAATATGACAGAGTACTGCATGAAACAATGCATGTTTAAATACAACATGTACAATGCCAAAAAAGATCATGAAAATATTTGTTTTTAATCTCAAAAAATTGTTTTTAACATTAACTCCAGATGAGAAAAGTTCATCATGTTATCTATAGATAATAAACAAGCACAACTACTGTATTAATATCATAAATAAAATGATTATCAGATTAATTATTTAGACACTAAAAAACTTACTATCTTTATGATATTGATTTCCATTATCAGATGTTTTTTATCCATTTTTTTTTATCCATTTTAAAATATAAACATTTAAATAAAACAGAATTAAATAAATGAAAATGATATCTCATTGAAACTTTACCTTCAAGTTTGATTGTTTCTATGTTGGTTGACTAACTATGTATTTCCAAAGGAATTTGGGCAGACAGGCTGAACTTCATAGAGAATGGATTATAGATGGTTGGGAATAAAACATATCTTCCAGGTTGAGGACTGTAGAAAATATAATCATTTTGTTAATATGACAAGGAACTGCATGAAACATTGCATGTTTAAATACAGTGCCAAAAAGTTCATGAAAATAGTTCATCATGTTATCTTTAGATAACAAAAGAAGCACAGTTACTGTATTAATATCACAAATACAAAATGATTATCAGTGTAATTTTTAGACACTAACAGACTTTCTCTTAACAGCATATTCAATTTTGTTTAATACCTGTCAGTACAGCATACAAAAAGATATTAGCATATACAACATGTAGTCCTACATTTTTTGAAAAGCTCATTACCAAGAAACAAAAGTGAAAATGAAAATATATGTATGCCATATATACCACATATTTAGAATCAAAACAAGGATAAACCTTTTGTAGATTCTTACTTTTTCTTTTATTACATTCCTTATAGATCACAATTTAGTAAGTCTGAATTCCATGGGTAACAGACATAATGAATTATGACATTATATCATAATTTATGCAAAAGGACTTATTAACAATATGAAGTTTCCTTAGTATATTTTAGACAAAATAAGACTGTGCTTATATGAATGTTAGAGATATTAGATCACATAAGAATTACACAGTAATTAAATTAAACCATATAATCATGGTTAAATGCAAAGATGACCTTCATAGGAAATGTAAACAAAACAAAGACAAACTTACCAGAATTATCCAATTATATGCCCAATTAAATAATCCAGTGAAATAACATCTCAGCTGATCCTGAAAAAAAGCATACAATATTCAGTGATACACAAATTAACCTCATTTTACAAAGGAAGTAAAGCAACAATTGACAGACAAACAGGACAGAAATGTAAAAGATACCATATGTATTTTACCAAAATTTAGTAAACATTTTTTCTGATTTAAATTCAATCACAGAATGACCCATCATAGTAATATTAAATACACTCTGGGTTACATGCAAATTATACCTTACATGAACTGAGAATAAATACCCCATTTACATTCATATAAACTGAATTTTACATAACTAATTACTCTTTTAACTGATGTCACCATTAGTATGTCAGAATATTCAGGGTGTACAAATCATGTATATTCACTTTTAAAGTACTCAATATATATTTTACATGTTGATGTTTGAAATCACTGACTAAATAAAATACATACATGTATATACATGAAGGTTTTAAAAAAAAAAAAGGGGGGGGCACACATGTTTATAGATTTACAGAGATGCTCAGACTGAGTTTTTCCCACTTTCATTGGGCCACTGTTGCACCAGAATGTAAAAATATGAGTGACAAATAAGGCAAAAGATTCTGTATATTTCATTAAAAAAGATTTGAGACAAAAGATTCATTGGCATAATATGATCTGATTGATTATCTCCATATCCTTCTTTTGGTCACTGTGATTAAAGATTCATAGAAATATTAGAAATGACAACTGAGAATATCACTTTAGTTGTTTTAAAAGCATGTATCAGTATTTTATAAGATATGCTAGGAGTCTCCTCATAAGAATATTTAGAATACTGATCCAATAAAAGGAATGTGAGACAATATGATCATAACTCATGCAAAAAAGATTTATCAACATTTTGAGGATCTTTTAGTGTCCTAGTGTATTTCAGGGTAAACAATGGCAGTGTTTATATGAATGTTCTAAACATAAGGTATATAACACAGTAATAATGAATAAATACAAAGATGACCTTCATAGAAAATGTATAAAGAAAAGTTTGTTAAAACTTACCATGTAACCAGGTAACTCAGTAGAGTAATATTCATTAAATAATCCAGTGAAATAACATCTAGGCTGATCCAGGATTCAGCTGTTCAGAACTTTCTTGGAAGAAAAACGGTAGAAAATCAGTTTTGGTACTGAAATCCATAGGACCATACTGTTATTACATGAAGTCTCAAGCGCTGTGAAAGTCTGTGTTATTGTGTCAAAATAAGCAGCCATCGCGGCTTGTGAAGGACTAACATGACGTCGCTGCCAAGTTTATGACGTCACAATGCATAGGTAAGCTCGCTGACTAGATAGTTTACAGAAAGATAAGTCCAACCTATTTTTGCAAGATGATGCAACAGGTATAAAAAGATGATGCAACAGGTATCAAAAAAGATGATGCAATAAGTATTAAAAAGATGATGCATGATGCAATAGATATAAAAAGATGATGCAACAGGTATCAAAAAGATGATGCAATAGATATCTAAAAGATGATGCAACATATGTACTGAATTGACCCGGCTATCCCCCACAGGGGCTGCACTCCCTTGACCCACCTATCCCCCCAGGGGCTGCACTCAGTTGACCCACCTATCCCCCTAGCCAATCAGAATCCACCATTTTTGACCTCATTTGCATAAAAAGTGCACTCAGTTGAACCCGCCATCTAGGCTGCTTATACTACTCCTAGTGATGTATATATTTACAGGGGCTGCACTCCCTTGTACCTGTATATGGAAAGGGGGATCCATACCCCAAGTGCTTGTGATTCTGATAGTTTGGTTTGCTTTCGGTAGGTTTCGTTTTGATTTCGATTCGTTAGGCCTTGATTTCGTTTTGTTTCGGAAGATGTGGCGTTTTAATTGTTTCACTTCATTTTTATTTCGTTTCACATTTTACAGGTACCCTTCGCCAGATAAGATATAAGATTTCATAACACAGTATTAAATGCTGTTATGCCTTAAAAATAGCTTTTGGCAATAATTAACAGATAAATGTTAACGTTATATGTATTAGTATTTATTTTTACCAGTATTATAGGTTTCATGTAATTTTTTTTTCTTAAATACAGTCATGTACATTTAATTTTCCAAGAAAATTACACTCGTAATTGAAACAATTAACGTTACAACTCATTACCCAGACTTGAATTGCTTGTATAAATAATCGAATTTGGATATCGCTCCTCGAACTGACGGACCAAAAACGCCTTCTTAATTTCAATTAACTCCTTTTCTGCCTGTAGTTTTTGCTTTTCAATTATCAATTTCTCAATTTGGAGCTTAATTTTTTTATTATCCAGTTTCATATTCTCCAAATCTTCTTCTTCATACGCATCCTTGATTCCTTTTCTCTTTGGCTTTTTAGAAGAGACTTGATGGCCAGTGGCTGCAGTCTTGGGGGTAGCAGATTCAGAGATGGCAGAAGATGTACAGGCAGAAGATGTACAGGTGGCAGAAAATGTACAGGCAGAAGATGTACAGGCGGCAGAAGATGTACAGACAGAAGCCGTGCCGTTGTCAATTTCTGTTAAATTTATACACAGAATTTTAAATTTTTGTGAAATAAGAAGGTTGAGCAAAATTTGAAATAGAAAGCTTCATCTTATTTTTGTTTGTACCATCAGTTGCGTCCGTGTCTATGCCATCCGGCAGTCCACATATCTGTGGTCGCCCTTCAAAGGCCTGCATCAAAGCGTCCTCGGAAGCTGTTAGGGAAGAAGGCGCCGGACCACCACCTGTCTTTGGCCTTCTCAACATGTCAATCTTTTCTTTACCTGGGTCAATACATGTCCTCTTAATTTATTTTAAATATATCTTTATAAATTTGCATTTATTGAGCAGGCTTAGATAAGACAAATCAGTTACGAAAGCCCATTTTGCTCATTTTCGTGGATTAAAAGAATTCGCAAAATAACTCGTAACTTTAACTCTAGAGCGAAACTTTCGTGTTATAACGGGAAACTTTTGCTGTTTAACCAAGACATTTGCATAAGTATCCACTTTCTTGTTTGTGGTCTAGTTTATTCAATACAATGAAGATTAAAGGCTATCTTTATCTTGGACCATCACAAGCAATAATTATAAGTTTTCTTGTAATTGAGTGTGTCTTTCCTGTTTCTAAATCTCGTTATAACGTGAAAAAAAATATCTTTAACCTACGAAAATGAGCCCTACGATTTTTCATACATTTTCATTCATCCAGAAAAAAATGTAATTTGCTTCATTCATGCAACAATGTCCATTCCAATTTACTACTTTAGCGAAAACAAAAAACTTCATAAAAATTGTGTCCATGGTATTACCTTTTATGTATTTAACAGTAAACTGTATTTGTATTTCTCAGCACGTATCATGGGCCGGGGGGTGTCCCTTTTTCCAGACATAACGTTATACTATAGAAATTAATTGAGCAATGAAAGTCAGGTTGCCCCCCCCCCCCAACGCTCTCCCAAATAGGATTTTCGAGTTTGGATATTCCTTTTTTCCTCACTCTCTCTTTCTCTCCCTTCTCTCTCTGACTACCCCTCCCCAAATTTCAGAAACGATGATACGACACCGTTTCCGTTTTGCATAAACTTGAACCAAAATGATAACAACAATGACAACAATAAACGTTTAGATGAAGTTTTGTACTGGCAAAAAACAAATGGAAATCATCAAAATAAATTTAAAATAATCATCAAAAGTCTAAATGAAACCTACAAGAATTAACCGACTAAATCAAAAAAAAAAAAAAATTGATACCTCTTTGTTTGATGTTGTTAAATTTCTTCTTTACTTTGTCGTTGTCTCTGTCATTTTTGTAGCTTCTACAACACCATCATTTGGAATATCAACCGCCTGAGAGTATTTAGAAAAGTAAGCCATCGAAAAAAAATCAGAAGAATAAGGAAATGATGGCATTTAATACCGACTTTGGTGTTCAAGGCGATATTCTCTATATTTATACAATAATATAATTAATAGTATATGAATGTATAAAGAATACTTTAGAAAATGCTTTAACCTGTCAACACCTAATTTAAGACCACAGAACATAACTGGAAAAATTGGGGGGGGGGGGGGGGGCTGGTCAGACAATCGTATGAGAAAACTATGGATAAGTTAACTATTATTTGAAGTCAGAAGTTTATTGACGTTTAGGACGCATCAAAAATACCTGGTATCACTGAATCCGATATCCGCTGTAACGAATACTGAGTGAGCATATTGTAAAACGGCGACGCGTATTATTTAAATCAGCATTAACGGTCCCAAATACCAAATTAAAAGATCAGTTATTCCCATTCTAATGCAATTCATGCATTTTGTTTGTTGTTTACGTCTTATTTTGACGAATTCTGGTACATGAAATACGTCACGGAGCATTGTGTTTTGCGTCGCTCTATTATGACGTCACAATGAAAAAGCTTTCACGCTCGTTAATGCTCGTTTTACTGCTTCAAACATCAGTGAATTAGCCAATCAAAAAGTGTTTTACAAAACAATTGCATTAGAATATTGCATTGAACTAAAACTTTGCAACTATTAACATTTTTTGTGAAAATTGAAACACATTTCAATCTTGATCTGTTTGCTTTGTGTAAAATTTAAGTAAAGTATATAGATTTTGAATTAAGCTTAAGATGTTTCACGATCCCGGGGCCAGGGCTTTCCAATGTGTACCCTTAACTTGCATGTAATGTTAGGTTCCAATCAAGAGGGAAAATTATCATTCTGTAGCTATCCCATATTGGAGTCGTTACACGATATTTTGGTTCTCGAGGCTAATCGCTTAAACACTGTTAAACTTACAGTAAATGTAAGTGAACTTGCAGTAATTTCTAGTATCTTGTAGTGCATTCTTAAAAAAAAAATCTGGACAAGCTTTTAATTTTTTTTGTGTTCTGTGTTGACAAATCCGGCGACCTAAAATATAATATACTCCGCATTTTCATACTCACTTAGTTTTTTGAGTTTAGTAACATCTAAATGTAGTGAACGCATGGAAACAAAAAGTTTTTTTTTTAAACACCCAAGAAACACCTCGCATAACATCCCATCCATTTTACCTGTATCGAAAATGGTAAGGTTTGAATAGATACACTTTTGATTATTTTTTTAGCCTTGACATTTAAAATATAGTTGACGATATTGTTAACTACGCAGTTAACTATAACAAACGGTTACCTATAACAAAGGGTTAACTATAACAAACGGTTACCTATAACAAAGGGTTAAATATAACAAACGGTTACCTATAACAAAGGGTTAAATATAACAAACGGTTACCTATAACAAAGGGTTAAATATAACAAACGGTTTTACGGTAATCAATCTTAATAGTCTATAGAGATTTCTCCTTCTTATTCTACACTGTATTGCATCAACATGATTAAGTCCAAATCAATAACAGTCTATCATGACAAATTGAAGGACACCATGTGTACACTACATATGGATAAAAGTACCCTTCATAAATTAAAAAAAAATACGCAAGTGCTAAAAAGAAAAATTTAAATGAAAAAGTTTTTTTTTCCTAAACATGCAAGCTATTTCCACAATTAGTGGGAATACCCTATCCTAAAACACAACGTTTCACATTGTCACCATATCAAAAAAAGTATAATTATCAAATCTCAATATTGCCAGAAAACTATTGTTACATTTGTTACTAAACGAGTATAATTTTAAAAATATTTTCCTTTCCTTTTAATATATCTCAGTTATCAAAATACAAAGAAGACATATACACAAACGTGACATTTCAATATGAAAAATAAGGTGATAAACAGTGCCAAATTACTGTATCTATTACCAAACTACATGTAAGATTGTGCAAATTCTAGATTATTGATTATTTTTTGTTATATTCATGGCTTCTTTAGAACAAATGTTTGTGCTGTTTTTTCAATCAGTTTCAACTAAATGAAATCCGTTTCCACACAAAAGAATTGTTCTAACAAAATTTATAATTTGTCACACAAAATTAAAGTTGCAAAATAAAAAGAAATTCTGATTTCGTGGGAATAATTAAATTTCCTTGATACAATTTCATGGGAGCAAATTTTGTTTTTGTGAGAACGAAGTTTATTTTGTTTGATTTTTTTAACACCCCCCCCCCCCAAAAAAAAATGGCACCAATTAACTCCTTGAAAGTAATTGGCCAAGGTTAAAATTCTATAAAAGTTTGTAAAAGTGGAGTGAATTCTAAGGTCAATGTAAAAAATTTAATAAGTTGGTACTCAAAGAAATATTTTGTCACAATGAATACACAATATTGTACAGAAAAGGTATAGGTCCAACCAATCAAAAGTTGTTTTTTTTTTTTTTGGCGAACATACAGACAGGACAAAATTCTAAGACTTTATGTCAGTATTTATTTTATTTTGGGGCATAATAAATTTTTCAAGAGTCATTGTCATTAACAACAGTTTTAATCTTTTTAGGATAACTACAAATTTCTATATCTTAAAAAAATATATCCTCGTGATTTATAACTTCAATTGACAAAAAAAAGAAAAGTTTGACTGCAAATCATTGTTTTCAAATCAAAAGCAGACGACAGAAAAAAAAATATGTGTGTGGATACGTAAGTATGCAATGTTTGGATGCCCAGTACCTCAGATATAAATAAATTTCTTACGTTAAAATTTCGGAAACTCATCACGTCCTCTGCATTTTAGACGGAAGTTATTGTTTCAGTAAATTTATATGTGCGTTAACTATGAATTAAAGGTACATTTTTAGTTGAATTTTTTTTTTTTCATTTTAGATGAAAGAGTGTCTTATATATAAGTCGTTAATCAACAACTTGATTATTTTAGTCAATGAAATTTATATTAACTTAAGTATATTTGTCTAAAAAGAATCATTATTTTAATGTTTTATATAGAGAATATAAGATACTTAAAATAACAACTGGGATGTTAAATAATCTGTGTTGCTTATTGACTTAATACACGATTAATAAATGGATCATTTCCTCCCTTTTTGTTATCTTCCTTGTATAACAAGTTTTGCTATTTGAAGTGGTCCTTGTAGGAAAATTGTCAATGATAAATATAGTAAATTATGAGCAGTAATTATTTATAAAATTTTCAAAATAAAAATTCCCTTTCCTAATAATAGATAATACAGATGGGGATTTACAAAAAGACGTATACTTTTATTAGAAGTTATCATTTTGCACGACGGATGAGGAAATTAACAGTATCTTATTTCTT